>NW_022474793.1:25553-47178 GCF_009176365.1 Aspergillus alliaceus
GAATGGCCCTCCAGGGTCTGTTGTAGGGCGCCTGTCGCCGTGTTCCAGAGCCGCACTGTCTCATCGAGAGAGCCGGACGCCAGCAGCCGGCCATCGGGTGAGAAAGCCACTGATTCAACCGAGCCTGAATGGCCCTCCAGAGTTTGTAATTCTGCACTCCAGGTTTCTTGAACCTGCGGGAACTGGCCGATCCACCTAGGCAGATATAACTGGAACGCCCTACGAATGATTGAGGATCGAGGTGCAAATACCAGCCCTGCGCAATAAATCTGAAGTGGCGCTTCATCCGCTATCTGACGACTTTTCAGGACAAACCGCTTTGCATCATATAGAAAGGTGGCCAAAACGGAATTATCATCAACATCCTACATATATTAGTATAACGCATGGACGAATGTATAGTATTTACTCACTGGTATAGCCGTGCGGAGAAGATCAAGCATACCCACCACCTCTGATATAAGACCTAGCAGGCTCATTGCTTCTATCCAGTGAAGGAAATGCTTCTGGAGGAATAGTTGCGCCTCTACTATTTCAGAAGGTGAAGCCTCGCTATTTTTGAGATGGTATATCCAGTAGCGACAGGAGTATTGCAATTCCGGTGGTAGACATTGGCGGATATTAAGAGGGTTGATGTCTTCCCTGAGCGCTCCAGGGTCTGTGAGATTGCAGATATCTTCGCGTAGATGACTCCGCATAGTTCTAAGACAGGACCGAACAATATCTTTGTGTTTTTGTGGCTCTTTCACGTGAAACTTGGTTGTAGACTGGACCAAAAAATCCCGAAATGAGAGATGCAGAATCCTAACAGGCTGATATTGGTTATCAGGAATGCTTAAAACCGAACGAAGTGAATCCAATCGATTGCTAATCCTGTCCGCTTCTATCCCAAGGAACTGCGATAGTGCATATATAGAAAGCGGAACTGCAAGAAGAATGATGACACCCACAATATCCTGGAACTCTTGTAGAAGTTGCTGCTGTTCTGACTCATCACTCTCTGGGTCGTTGAGTAGTTGCGTCAAAACTGGCAGATATGTCTTATCCATTCTCGAAATATATTTTGCTTGGTCCTTTAGAAGCTCTGCGAGGCGCGATTTGGGTTCCAATTTGGAGTTTTCAATATAGCGGCACACAGTGGCAGCCGAAATAAACAGTGGAACGGATATCCTGACTAATTCTTGGAGGACATCATTGCCAGGCCAGTCCTGGAAGATTTTCCTATCGTGTTTGATTTTCGTAAATCGGTCTTGTAAGAATAAATGTATGTCACGTTCAGTCATTTCTTCGGGTATCTCATGAAGAGCTAGGTCCTGATATGCACGATCTCCGATCTCTGAAAATCCGAGGTTAATTGGGAGTTCAGGCCTGCTGGTCAGAAAAATCCGAAGGTGAACTGATTTCGCCTTTTGTAGAAGAGGCAGGAATTGAATAATGTTTCGGATATCTTGATCATGTTCACATTCATCCAAAGCATCGATGACTATCACAGCAGTCTGAGCTTGTTGGCTAGGTTGGCCAAGACTAAGCAACGGTTGAAGAAGCAGTTTTTCAAACTGCTCCCTGAGAGATTTTGACGCAATGCCAGGGTCATCATCAAGTGCCTTTTGCACACCAGGAACCAACCCAGAGTACCGGAGCATCAATTGCCTGGTTAATGTAGGGAAAAATCTCTTTGCGTTCCCTCGGTCCCCTTCACCCCTCTTAAAAAAGAAGCTGGCACCAAGACGGTTGGTGTCCTTAAGTGACCGTGCCACAGTTCGAGATATTGTAGATTTCCCTGTCCCAGCCATTCCCTTTAACCAAAAAATGCTTTTTTGAGATGGCATAGTAGCCCATTCCTTTATCTGTTGGAGGAGCTCAGTCCTTGTGCCTTGAAGACATTGGATCTCATCTCGATCAGAGAATGAGTTAAATTCAGCCTCCTGAATAGCCGACAACTTGTCTAGCCCAATCTTCTGGTCTATATGTTCGATTTTCGTCAGGGCGGTCCTATTTAGAGTAAGCGATAGTGTATTTAACCCATGCGGTAGATATGTATACAACCTTTGGTTGTTGCTAAGAATAGTTAACTCCTGAGTAACTGTAACCCGTCAGGTACACTACCCCGATGAAATATAGGACATGAAGATTATTCATAAAGTGCTTTTATTGCAATGTCAAGCCATGGAAATACTATATGAGTGTTGAAATTGAGTGTGGTGTTCTAACCTTGTTGAAGTTCTTGAGCTACTCGCTCAGCCCATGGGGGCATGGCATCCACACGTTGCGGCCGTAAGACCATTAGGAGCTCTCGTGCATAAGCAGCAGCGACAAGGGCAGCATAATTATGCCACTCATCATTCTTGTGGGAGTCACAATAATCGCAGATTCCGCGAATAATTAGACATGGAATATTATTCATGAGACCGGCTGCTTCCATCTCGAAGCAAAGAATGTTCAGCTGTGGGTCTTGGGCATATGTATCCCGCACTTTGGCGTCCTTCAGAACGGAATTTCCCGACGCAATAGTTCCGTAGTGGACATGGACGATACGGTGGTTCTGGCGCTCGGGGCGGTCCACTATTGCACGCAAGTCACATCCATCGCAACCTGGTCCATCCACATGTGAGTAGTCTGCAGCGTAAAGCCGATCAACAGCCGGCTTTTGATAATCTTCCATGTCATCAAGAAGTCGAAGATGTTCTGCAAGTCTGTCTGGCTTCTTTTTATCACTGTACAATCGGCGTATCTCTGGAAGGACTCCTAGGAGTTTCTCAGGTGGTGCATTCAGTTGACCTGTCTTCTGAAAATGACCATTTTTTAACTTGCCCAAATCATATTGAATCACTCCACCGAATCCATCTCTTGGTTGACTGACGACAATATCACCCAGTCGTATGTCATTGCGGGGACTTGGTGCGCCGCCCCCGATGCCCACCATTAATGCGAACCGCAGGCGTGGAAAGGTCCGGACCATATCTCGGGCAACGCGAGCGGCTGAGTTGGTGCCATACCGACCAGCTGGGAGACACCCAATCACCACATAATGCTTCGCGATACGACCGTAGACATATGTGTTATCGTCGTTGTCTTCGCTTATTTCCGGACCAGCGAATTCTTCGTCTAGCATACGGCATGCACAGAAGTACTCCTCTTCCAAGGCACAGATCCATGCGACCGTGTAGGAGACTGTGGTATCAGGGTCTCGTTGCTCAGATCGATTCATTGAAGCAGTAGAGGGCTTCCACTTTATCTCGGTTGTGTTCAATATTTAATTGGAAAGTTTCCTCGCTGGGTCAAGTATTATTTGAGACAGACGGGAACACCGCGAGGATGAATTGAACAGAGGAAGTTGCCAGTTTAAGGGAAAAGAGGGGAAGCCCCCCAACACAGCCTAGAGGCGAGGCTGAGTGAAGGATGCACTTTATCATTGGTGCTTTAAAGCAAATCAATCATATTTCATAGTTATGCCAAGCGCCTCCCATATCTGCCCACTGCTTTTGAATTGCTGGTTGTCAGTTCGGCTGTCGGTCCAAACCGACCCAGGCTCCATAGTCTGGGGAAGCAGAGCGCTTATGACTAAAACGAAAGTCCATTAAAATGCGCCCATGTTTCAAGCTAGGCGTAAGTCATCAGGTTGAAGTTATAGGTTGGGCTTTTCTGGCGAGCAAAAGCGGGGTAAGTGATGTCCTGCACTTGAGACTGTGACAGAAGGTCCATGCACTGCACAAGCCAATATGACTAATTATGCTTTTTCATGGCAATAGGGCTGAAGCAATGACTGGTCAAACAAGCCTGGTTGTCAGTTCAACTCTCGGCTCAAACCGACCCAGACCCATCTCGTTGCCTGTCCCTGGCCACCTCATCAACTTCATTAGCCGGGCAACATGACCATCATAACGCCACGACTTGCACCCTCCCAGCTAGTGATGCGTGATATGATCAGCAGCAAATCACTGACTACTTCCCAAATTACGGAAGCAGCTGGCTACGGCAAATGTTCGATCATAACCATCAATGCCAATCTCCGAATGTTTGGCGATGTCCGAGCGCCCTTAATCCCTGGCGGCCGCCCTCGTGTGATCATGCCCGTTATGCTCGAAGCGCTATGCGACCACCTACTAGAGAAGCCGGATTTGTACTTGGATGAGATGGCAGAGTTCTTGTATGATGAATGATGGTATTCTCTTCCCACATCTCTCCGATCCTGCTGAAAGGGAGAGGGTGCTCCAAGCCTTGCTCGGCACTAAAGGGCGTATATGCTCGTTGACCCTGTTTTTTGAGGTTGCCCGCTGTCTCGCCGGCCCCGTGAAATCTCTGCGGGCCCTTTCCAAAGTAGACGCCAATTCATCTGTTTACGATGGTATTCTTGTATCTTGGGATGATCAGATCGAAAGTCAGGTAATCCAAGTGTCTGAGACTGAATACCAAAAACAACCATTAAATATCAAATTTCGTCCACAGGGGGTCAAGGGAACAATTGCATGGTCTAGCTTTCTGCAGCTCTGGCTAGTAGCATTCCGCTACTTCATTGACCCTCGCATTGGTCGACAAAGAGCTCAAAGAAGTGTTCAGCCTTTATTCAGCATGTGTGGTCAAGCGGAACTCGCAAAATCAGCGGAGAAACTAGGCTTCCGAATTTCGAAGAGCAGTCTCACTGAAGCTGACCTGAATATGCCTGCACTCCGCTATATGCTCGGGACACTGTTGGAGGGCTGTGGAAAAGATATTGATACAAGGGTGGTTTCAAAAGTGGCTTTTATTGCGAGGAGGTTTCGGAAAGCGTTTGGTTTGTCTGGGAGGAACCAACCTCAGCAGCCACCAATATTATCACGATTCGGATACCTTGAAGCCCAGCTGCTGGGGCGGACGACCGCTCAGGCAAGAGTATGCTAGTGATCGCTCCTATCTTTTTCTCCGACACGTATATGGATCCGACCAGAATGGGCGACTTCATCCCAGCTCGTTCGCAGTAATCCGGGATATTTTCTGTTCGTTCTTTGGTAGGGAGCCTCTGTTTGCCTTGTCCGATGAACAAAGTGCATCAAATTCACCAGGAGTGGAGCATTCAGTCACTCAAGCCCTTATACCGGCTCTAGAACCTGAACGCCATAGGACTACAGAAGAAGAGCAACTGCGCGGGCTGAGAGAGCAGGACGGCTGCCCGCAGTTCAGTCTGATAGATAAGGCGGCAGAGAACCTTTCTCCATGCTCCACTGAGCTTTCTACACCTATTCCACTGGAACAACATCTACCTGGCCCTCCCCACCGTGAAATAGATGTCACGCGGACTGCTCCATTAGCGGCTGGTTTTGAAGACGAACTTAGCAAAGCCCCTGTCTCTCAAAGAATGCCAATCACCATTCGTCATTATACAGCTAGCCAGACATTATCAGATTGGGATCATCTAGGGGCGCCTAATCTGGTTGTGTTCTTCCTCTTCTGTTCGAGGGAATACATTAAGTTCTTTACTGACGATAATATGGCGATGCGGCTGGCTATCAATGATCTTTCCCGGGATCACTACTTTCTTATCATTAAAGATGACAAGATAATATCTCCAAGGCTTAAAGACCTGGTAGAAGAGACCACTAACAGGCGCCTTCTTCTCGTAGGTCAAACAAAAAGGCCATATGCTTGGAGAACAGGAGCACCGGGCTCGCGAAGGAGGTATTAGAAGACTACATATCAAAGTATGATGCTCATACAGGGAAACGACAAGCTGCCGCAGCTCATGTCAATATGGAGCAGCCTCCGCTAAAAAGGATGCGGAGATGAATACTTCAAGCATGGACGGTCCAATAGGAGGTGTATGCGGTGCTATAACCCGCCAGCCCTAGCGATAATACACAGATATTGCTACGCCCGTTTTCAATAGCAGAAAGAGAAACAAATGAGGGAAATGGGGATAGAGAAGAAACAAAGTGAGATCAAATTGACATTTATAAACTCAACGAGTACGGTACGGCTTGATGTAACCATGGAGAATCAGCTTCTGAGCTGCGGAGTCGGTTACCGTACGAGGTTAAAACCGATGAGTGCAGGCTTAATGAAGACTATACTTCCTGATATATATGAAGAAGAAATACAAGGTCATATGCCATGCTTAGCACTGAACAAAGTAGCTGCTATACTCCTTGTCACCAGTTAAGCAAGAATTAATCTCAACATTGTAGCGATTAAGGTGGCAGTTAACGTCATTATAGAGGGCCACTAGTAGTTTATTAGTATATTCCGACAGCAGACAGAGATTGCAAACAACAAAAAAGAATAATTCGAAACATAGAAATGAAGGAAATACTTACCGGTGCAGTTATCATGCAGCATGTACTCAAAGTGTACAGACTTAACAGTGGTGGTGCCAAAGGTCTGGCACTTGTTGAGTTTGTCACCATAGATTCCCATCTCTCCCTGATTCTGTTCAAAACAGCCGAAATCGCTATAGATGCGCAGCTGGACATAACGGGAGTCATCCTGAGGGGCGGAAGCTGCGGGGTTACCCATGGCAAGAGCGATGCTAGAGGCAAGGCCGGTGCTGAAGAGCATTTTGATGGTTGTTATGTGATAGTTGAGAGATAGGATAGGGGTTGGTTTGTGATGGTTATGAGATTTGGCTGCGGTGTTGTGATTATTGATAAGTTTATATTTTTTTCAGGATAAAGCCTTTTTTAAATACTTTAGAATCAACAGGTGGCTTACCTACAGAGAATGAAGGATCTCCAGACCATGTGTACTACATACTGGGTGTCCAGACACTGGTGTTATCCCTTATACTCTTTAATTGTTTTAGCAACCTTAACGTGAAACCGCACTAAGTGTTTTTGAAATACTTATCTATAATATTATTTGTCCAAGTATGTAACATAAAATACCTCAACATATCATTTCTAGTTCTTCTGTATTTTACCGGACCAAAAGGGGACAGGGAGGTCGAGTGGCCTAACAGATGTAAGCTCAAGCAGAGCGATGTAGCCTGGGATCACCCCAAGCTGATTCACAGTGATGTTTTCTGGGTTTACTTATCTAGGAACCGCACTCTTACTGAACGGCCTCCTTATCAAAAGCTAAGGGATGCATCGATCTGTCCTAGCATTTACTATGATGGCTGGAAGGAAAATGGCTGTTTGGCAATCTCTTGCCTCCCTTGACATCTTCTGCAGGGAATGTAATTGGCCAATAATGGTCACTATATCCCTGCTGTTCAGCTGCGCCAACACATCGAAAGGCGGGGTACAGTTGCGGACCGGAAAATAATAATAGCAGCCGGCTTCACCTTCCCCAGAAGTCTCAACTGCTGATAGTTTTGATGTATTGTGAAGAGTTAAAAATGGACCGGCTTCGAAAGGGCTTATCATACAATCTATTTCGCAGACACAAGGGCCCTAGTAATGTGAAAACTCTGGCAAGCCAAGCAAAGGTCAAAAAAGACAGCACAACCAATGTTCCACTACGAATTTCTCCCGGCCAGTGCACTATCCAGACTACCCAGTCGACAGAGCCCTTCAGGCCACTGGACTTGTGGCAGAAGGCCTATGACCAGCTGGATGAGGAGGAGCGAAGTGTCCTGTCGGCAATCCAAATTACAGTGAACTTGGCTGATAAGGAAAACAAGGCTGAAACGAGAGTTTTGGTTGATGAGGTTATTCACTTGACAAAAGAGGACTATGAGGAATATCAGCAGAAAGCAAGTGGAACATTTCGGATATCCTCCAGGAAAATAATTAATGCAGCTCTATCATTCAAAGATATTATCAGCGCTGTTGCGGCTTTTGACCCTACTCAGCATGCAGCTAGTGCTTGGGCAATTGTATCACTGGGGTTAACAGTATATAATACCTACCAGGAAAGTATAAAATTAGCTAACTAACTCCATGATTGGAAGTGTAGATGACTAAAAATTATGTCGATCGACGAGATGCCCTGTTCGAATCATCAGAATACCTGGCGGATATTATTACGCTGTGTGCCTATGTTGAAAAAAAATGTTATCGTGACGGCAGCCCCGGTATCCAGGAAGACATGGGAAAGACATTGGTCCGGCTCTACACAGCTATCCTCCACTTTACGGCGCTGGTACAGAAGGCCCAGGGTGCCAGCAAGGGACGGAAACTACTAGACTGTGTTATTGCCATTACTGAACACCCGCTCACTGAGCTCAAAGCCTCGGTCGAAAAGGAAAGGGAAAATTTGCGCAGGTGGATTGAACTAGTAGAATATCTCCACCGCGAAGAAGACGCAGAGAACATTCTACGCAGGGTTGATGAACTATCTGAATCCATGAAGTTGCTTATTGAACAATTTGGCCTTGCCAACCTACATGTCGCGGATGGAGCATCTTACGACTCTTATCTCAATCAACATGAGGACTTTTGCCTCCGGGGCACCAGGACAGACCTTTGTCGCCAAATTTTGGAGTGGGCTGAGTCAGATGGTAAATTTATTTTTTGGTTGAATGGAATGGCGGGGACTGGGAAGTCTACAATTGCCCGGACGGTTGCTCAATCTTTTAAAAACCAAGGACTGCTTGGCGCCACTTTCTTCTTTAAGCGGGGTGAAGCTGACCGTGGTAACGCGAAATACTTAATATCAACTATTACGAGGCAGTTGGTAACTAGGCACCGGTGCCTGGTGCCTGACGTCTTGAACGCCATTAAGAATGATCCGGATATCGCATCTAAATTTCTCAGTGAACAGTCTGACAAGCTTCTTTATCAACCTCTCATGAAGCTGCATCTGGACCAACCTACAACGATTGTAATAGTTATTGACGCCTTGGACGAATGTGATGGGGAAAATGATATATACGTGGTACTTCGACTCTTGTTCAAGTTGCAGGAAATTAAATCTGTACATCTGCGAGTGTTCCTGACCAGCAGACCGGAACTTCCGATTCGCCTTGGATTTAAGCAGGATAAGAACCACCAAGACCTGTTTCTCCATGAACTTCCTGCCCCAGTGATTGAACATGATATCCGCCTCTTCCTGGAACACAAACTTTTAGAAATAAGGATTGAGCGCTCACTTTCCCCAGAGTGGCCTGGAAATAAAAATATAGAAAAGCTAGTGAAAATGGCTCTCCCTTTGTTTATTTTCGCGGCCACTATTTGCCGTTTTGTTGGGGATAGAGACTGGCTTCCAGAAAAGCGTCTTCTAGCCATCCTCGAAGATGAAGCAGCAATATCAATATCTGATATGGACAGAACATATCTACCGGTATTAAATCAACTCTTTGCTTCTAAGGATCAGAGTGATTTCATGCTACTCTTGCAAGAGTTTCAGGATATAATTGGTGTTATTATTCTTCTTGCCACCCCTCTTTCGGTGGTTGCTCTTGCACAGCTAAATGTCGAAGGATGAGATCAGCAATCGATTGAATAGATTTCATTCAGTTCTGAATATCCCGGATAATCATGATGCGCCGGTCCGTATACTGCATATCTCCTTTCGAGATTTTCTTGTTAACACTAAAGGTCACTTCCATGTAGTTGGGGGGGAGACGCATGAGAAAATAGCATCATATTGCCTTCGCGCCATGGACTCTAAGCTGAAACACAACATATGTGGTCTAGCAAGCTACGGAACACAGCGCAAGGATATCGACCTTCAGGTCATCAATCAACACCTCACAGCTGATCTGCAATACTCCTGCCACTACTGGGTGTATCATCTTAAGCAGAGCAAAGGTCGCATCTCTGAATCTGAAATTCTTCGTTTCCTCAAGAAGCGGCTCCTTCACTGGTTGGAGGCACTGGCTTTAATTGGAAGTATATCTGACGCCTTAGGAATGATAGATATACTGGAGTTCAGCGCATGGGTAAGTCCCTATGAATTCTACAATTGGGCAGTTGCTGATGCATATTCTAGACGAGTATAGGAGCCGAGCTGTCAACCTTTCTTTATGACACAAGAAGGTTTACTCTTCAAAACTCCTACATAGCTAGTATTGCTCCACTCCAAGTCTACAGTTCGGGCCTGGTGTTTACACCTGTACAGAGCATTATCAAAAATGCTTTTTATGGTGAAATTTTGAAACAGATACAGAGGCTACCAGTGGTGGAAGACTCTTGGAGCCCAAGCCTACAAACACTCGAGGGCCATTCGGGTACAGTCTATTCGGTGGCCTTCACTCCTGATGGGCTTACACTAGGGTCGGGCTCTGGCGACAACACCATTAAGCTCTGGGATACCACAACTGGCACGCACCGGCTGACATTAGAGGGTCATTTAGATTCAGTCCGTTCAGTGGCCTTCTCTCCTGATGGGCTAACACTAGCATCGGGCTCTGAAGATAACGCTATAAAGCTCTGGGATATGACAACGGGCACACACCGGCAGACATTAGAGGGCCATTCGTATTGGGCCAATTCAGTGACCTTCTCTCCCGATGGGCTTACACTAGCGTTTGCTTCTAGCGACAACAACACTATTAAGCTCTGGGATACCACAGCAGGCACACACCGGCAGACATTAGAGGGCTATATAGTGGCCTTCTCCCCTGATGGGCTTACACTAGCGTCGGGCTCTAACAATGAGACTATCAAGCTCTGGGATACCACAACAGGCACGCACCGGCTGACATTCGAGTGCCATTCATGTTGGATGCGTTCGATGGCCTTCTCTCCTGATGGGCTTACACTAGCGTTGGCCTCTATCGACAACAATGTTAAGCTCTGGGATACCACGACGGGCACGCACCGGCAGACACTAGAGGGCCACTCGAATATAGTCAATTGCATGGCCTTCTCTCCTGATGGGCTTACACTAGCGTCGGGCTCTAGCGACAACACTATTAAGCTCTGGGATATCACGACGGGCACGCACCGGCAGACATTAGAGGGCCATTCAAGTTGGATCTATTCTGTGGCCTTCTCTCCCGATGGATGTAAACTCGCGTCGGGCTCTAACGATAGCACTATCAAGCTCTGGGATACCACGATGGGCACGCACCGGCAGACGGGCACGCATCGGCTGACATTAGAGGGCCATCCAAGTTCAGTCAATTCAGTGGCCTTCTCTCCTGATGGGCTTACACTAGCGTCGGGCTCTAACGACAAAACTATCAAGCTATGGGATACCACGACGAGCACACACCGGCAGACATTGGAGGGCCATTCAAGTTGGATCAATTCAGTGGTCTTCTCCCCTGATGGGCTTACACTAGCATCGGGCTCTAGCGACAATACTATCAAGCTTTGGGATATTACGACGGGCACGCACAGTCTGACACTAGGGGGACATTCCGAATGGATCTGTTCAGTGGACTTCTCTCCCGATGGACATACAATAGCATCGGGCTCAAACGATAAGACTATCAAGCTCTGGGATACTACAACAGGCATGCACCGGCAGACATTAGAGGGCCATTCAAGTAGGGTCTATTCAGTGGCCTTCTCTCTCGATGGGCTTACAGTAGCGTCGGCCTCTAACGATAGCACTATTAAGCTCTGGGATACCACAACAGGCACGCAGCGGCAGACATTAGAGGGCCATCCAAGTGATGTCAACTCAGTGCTGAGCAAATCCAATTGCAAAGTTCAGGTATCTTTATCGAATGCTTGGATTACCTTGGATGGTGAGAATCTACTGTGGCTCCCTGCCGAGTATCGTTCATTTAATTGCTTCGCTGTCATGGACACCACACTTGCTCTAGGGTATCATGACGGGCGGGTCATTATTATAGGATTCCAGGCACTGTAGGCTAATATCTTTGTATTCTATTGGAGACTATTATTTTCTAACCTCTGTCGAAATGGAGGGCTTGGGATATCTGAATAGGCTATGTATGAACAATTTGTTTTACCCCAGTCAGGTGACAGGTTAGGCTGATTTTGAGAATGACCCTCTCTGAGCATTCAACTAGTGTAATTTGTTTAAGGAAGGCGGCGTTTAGTTATTGGAAAGTCCTGGGGCTAGATATTACGTAGGAAAATAATCAGGTTGGCATTTTAGCTTGTTTTTCTAAGTTACATTACTTTAGGCTGATATATGCTAACTTTATAGGTTCAGCTAGTAAAATTAAACTTTACCCTTGTAAGAAAAGAATGCCCATGGGAAAAGGGTTACTTACCTTGGTAACTTACACAACCCCACAAAGCAGGACTCATGACCGCAAAATTATTATTTACCGTATCTTAAAAGACTGCCGTACGAAACAATAAGTAAGCGTCAGTCATTATTTTAGTTGACCCTATCCGGAAACACCGATTTGGTAAACACCCATGTGGCTAGAGAGCTCTAAGGGGCATTATCCCAAGCGCAGCATCCTCTACAGTCTCCTACATATCCTGGAAAATTACCAAAGTTACATGATGCCACAACTGTCGCTGATTATTGTCTAGTCGCAGAAGTACCAAAATTACATGTAGTGTCTGGAATTTTGGATAAAACTTGCTTTGATTGCTTGATGGTACTGGTACTACAGCTACTATATGGCTCAAGCTAAAAATCAATCATTCTGGTTTTGTAAAAGACTGTCTTTGCTTCCCCTATGAATATACCTTCAGAGCTGTTTGTGTTGGTTTGGCAGGTGGATCCGCGAGCTTCCCATGAACTAAAAGAGAAATAATAGATATAGTTCTATACTCTTTAGATTTCAACCAAGTAATGATCTAACTACATGTTTGAAAGCTCAGAGTTTCTCTATGTGAATTATTTTCTACGAGAAGCGATCATATTGTAGTTTTATTGTACTGAAAGTGAATATACTGCCCCCAGAGAAACATGTACCATAGCATTCTAATTCCATCGCTCAATCGTATAGTCGATCCACTCTTTACTTCAATAGCTCCCGTATCTCGCAGCCCCCATTGGCCTGTCTATTCATAGTAAGCTCGTGTAGAATACCTGAGCGCCGAATGTCCCTTATGCTTTCAAGAATCGCTTCCGTAGTCGCTAGTAATAGATCAACATAATCCTCTTCGCGTTTCTCTCGCAGAAGCCAGATGTCTTCCAGATGAAGATATTTCAGTGTATTGGCATGGGCGTAGACAAATTCCCTGAGTTCTGTGGCGGACATCCAATAGCTGCCTAACTCAAACCGTCGAAGAGACGGTAGTGGACTTCGGGTAAAGAACCCCAAGAGGGCGGGACTGTCTTCTAACCGTAGTTCTTGAATATCAGTAAGAGCATCAGTCAATAGATCCAACTCGTGTGGCTCTTGTGAGAGTGACTGAGGATCAAATCCAGATATTTCAAATGTATGAATAGAAATGCCGTATTCCTTAGCTGCTTTTATTGCTGTGGCCACTTTCCGTAATTGATCTAGGAAGGAAAGCTGGCCGTCCAACAGCACTCGGTCTGCCAGCCAGTGGAATGGTAGTTCAATGTTGTCCTCAAATCGAAGCAGGATCGTATCAAGTTGCGGGAACGAAGAGAGCGACGCGCAGAGTACCGTTATGTCATGGCCAGACCGAATAATAGCCTGCTGTTCTTGTGACCGGGCGCAAAAGTACGAGTATACCGTCGAGTATGAGACATCACGGCCTCCTAACATCGACCAACGCTCTTTTCGGTCCCGGGTATATTCAGAAACAGGATAGATACAGGTGCGAAAGGTATCCCAATTCTGGGCAACTGAGAGAAGCGGGAACTATTAGCTCTTCCATATTCATAATAATCCCAGTGAGACAACTTACGTGGATCAATGAGTTCAGAAACCTCATAGTGAATCGTTTTCACGTATGGTCTGATTAGAGACTGTGATGCTTGAGTCAGGCAATTCAGACCTGCTGTGGAGGCTGTGATTCGAAGGGTGTTAAACATAAAAGGTATACAGAGTTGGCGGAAAACTTTGCTGACTTGTGATAGAGGCTTTAAGAAACCTTTCACCTTTCCCTTTTGGACAATGATCACTAATAGCTCATTCGGTAAGGAATGTAAGCCGACTCGGGCACTACAGGTTCTCTCCATGTTGCCAATGCCTTGAGGATGAGGATGATATTTCTTGTTACAAGCAGGGGAAGCCATACTTTATAGCTTGCAGATCAACAATAAACGTAATAATAACCCCCTGATTCTAATACATACCAGGGAAAATTACCAGCCTTGTAACTTACTAGGGTGGTGAGACTAAATCAAGTCAACAAAATAAATTAATCCCGGGAGCAAAGAACCTACAATTAATTCAATACATGGATAGCTGTAGTACCAAATACAAACCCCCTGTTCTAGGCGATACCCCCTCTCTACTATGTCTTTCTTATCTCGGGCATGCGGTTCATAGCTTTCCACTATGCAGCTATATAACAGAAAGCTTCTCCACTGGTATGACCCCATTGTATGGTTCAGTTTAAGTGACTCTTGATATTCTATGAATGTTTAGACAATATTTAAACGAGTGACGATAGTTGGTTTTCTAGAAGTTTAAGTACAGATAAGGAATATACAAAGTAGAACAAGCTAGTGCATAGAAAACAGTAAACAACTCAACCATATTCAAGCCCAGATATCTGTACATAAGATACCTGAGAAGTGTATCAACATGAAACTTATTCTGAAAGGAGTAAGGAAAAAAGAATGACGTAGAAAGTTATCCAGCTTGAAAGTTAAGGAATAAAAGAAAACTCTGAAGTATAACAGATTAACTTAATGAGTGATCTCATGGTTTAGGCTCTCGTCAAGATGAAATATCCCATGGCCGAATGCAATAGGTAAGCAATTTCAGTTCACTCTCCTAGTAGAAATCCATCTTCCGCTCCAGTTGTCCCAAACGTGACCTGTCTGAACTCGTCGACGACGCTGTCGCGGCGGTGGTGTGAACTCAGAGTCTTCAGACCATCTGTCATCATAGACTGGGTTGTACCTCCGGCCCGTTCCTTGTTTATAGGCAGTCTGGTAGTTGGTCCTCCTTTCACTTTCATACATACTCAGCTGTTCCCGCAGCCAACGAATCTCCTCCTCTTGAGAAGCTGATCCCCTTGAGACACTCTTTGGTGTGGACCTAGGAGTTCCACGGTTTGATGTTGGCCGTGCGGAAGGCTGGCGCGTTGGTTCAACAATCCGAACCTGGCTTGTCCCTGAACGGCCGGGATGCGAGCCTGGCTGCACACTGGAGGGACGAGCACTAGGGGGACGAGCACTAGGGGGACGAGCACTGGGGGGACGAGCACTGGCAGGATGTGAGGATTCGCCACGGTCAGGTTGGGCGCTGACATTCGTGAACTGCACATTATCTTCCCCTTCCCCTTCTTCTTCCCCCTCTTCCTCTTCCGTTTCTTCCGCCGTCATATCCGCTGCTCTCTGATTTTCCTCGAATAGATGCTGGTACGGTAGCCCCTCTGACTTCCGGTAACGTATTTCTTGCTTCCGCGCCTGCTCGTAGATAACCCGGGCTTTTTGAAGGCTAGACCCCTTGATGATACGGCGAAGGAACGACCGGTCTTCCAGCGTAACCACTCCATCTTTCCATATAATTAGAGCCCGAGTATGGGGATAAATAGTGTACGCCTCTGGCCAGAGCAGGTCCAGTGGTTCAATTCCTTCTTCATCATCCTCGTCAACTTTCCAACCAATGCCCCCAATTGCGCGAACATCGTCTCTGCTATACGTCCATTTTTCATCGAGTGTACCAAGCTCGGTGGCGAATCTGACTTTGTGACGGCCACGTGAACTTGTTGAACCCGGCTCGGTGGATAGTGCACCTGAGGCAAGGACCTGGGGAACACTGCTTGGGTCGTAGTCCACATTGGCGCCAGCCCGGACGCGGTATGTGGCAGAGCGCCCTTTGCCGTAACGCACAAAGGCTTGGGAACCAACGCCTCTTTTCCACCAGTAGAGCACCTCTCCTCCAGAAAAATCTGCAGCATTTCTTGCTTCCTCCTCTAGGTCGTTAAGGTCGGTTATATCGGAGTAGTCAGCTTCGCTCTCTGCATACTGTGGGACATCTGGAAGAGTCTCATCACCATTTCTTTCTAGTTTGGGTACCACACCAGGTTCGAAACCTTCGTCAATAGGCCCACTCCCAATGGTCCAACCGGGTAATCCGTGGTATTCATTGAAAGCCTGGAAGTTGCTGGTCACTTCATTGAATGCATGCCTCGCCGCTTCCAAGTCATTCTCTGACTTTGCCTTGTGAAAAGCGGCCATCCACTCGCCATAAAGCGTCTTGTACGTGTCTTCTGGGATTGTACCCCCATTGTGGAAATGGCCATCCTCCGCCTTGTTGTATGCGCGGATTTGCTGGTTAAACTGGGAAAAAAATTTTGTCGCAACATTCATGTCGGAGTCGATTCTACTCAGGGCTGATATCATCTCACGGCAATATGGCATTTGCTTCATGTGGGAGATAATCAAATGCCATACAGGGCTCCCTTTTGTTATGCCCGGCAAAGTACCGCCACCACTGCCAGTAGGAGGAGCCTGTTCGACGGGCTTGGAGCTAAAAAGCGAATCGTCAGGTAAATTGCCGCCGCCACTGCCAGTAGGCCGGGCGCCAAATGCCTGTTCGACGGGCTTGGAGCTAAGAATCCAATCGTCAGGTAAATTATGATGCTTATTGAATGATAAGAACTCTTTGCATCCATCATCGTATGCTCTCCATGCGGCTTCCGCATCATTGTTAGACTGAGATGTTTTGAATGCCGTGATCCATTTGTTGTACATTGCCTCATATGCACTGTCAGGGATTACACCCCTTTCTTGGTCTGCTCCATTCTGCAGATTATACTTCCGGATGTCTTCGTTCAAATCCTTGAAGAAGCTCGTTGCGGCGTGCATGTGATCTGATCCAATGTCAAAGCCTTGCGCCATTGCAAGATAGGTACCCTTGGATTTAGCCTCCTGAAGAATAATATTCCAGGCACCGGGTAAGCCGTTTTGAGCAGGGTCACCCCCAGTACCAGCTGGGGTGCTATTGCCTGCATTATCAGTAGGCCGGGCGCCAAAGGCCTGTTCGACGGGCTTGGAGCTAAGAATCCAATCGTCAGGTAAATTATGATGCTTATTGAATGATAAGAACTCTTTGCATCCATCATCGTATGCTCTCCATGCGGCTTCCGCATCATTGTTAGACTGAGATGTTTTGAATGCCGTGATCCATTTGTTGTACATTGCCTCATATGCACTGTCAGGGATTACACCCCTTTCTTGGTCTGCTCCATTCTGCAGATTGTACTTCCGGATGTCTTCATTCAACTCCTTGAAGAAGCTCGTTGCGGCGTGCATGTGATCTGATCCAAAGTCAAAGCCTTGCGCCATTGCAAGATAGGTACCCTTGGATTTAGCCTCCTGAAGAATAATATTCCAGGCACCGGGTAAGCCGGTTTGAGCAGGGTCACCCCCAGTACCTGCTGGGGTGCTATTGCCTGCATTGTTCTGAGCCATTTTTGATCGTGATTCGAAAAGTATAGTTTGGATTGAGAAAGATAGTTTTTGAAGATAGTGAACGTGTTTGGGAAGGTCAGAGCTGTAGAGAGCCCATGGTATTTATAAGGTTTGGTCGTCCCTACTACTTCTCACCTATTGATAAAAGACGGGGTTATATCAATTCATGATTCATGTTCAAGCACCAGTCACCTCCAGACAGCCTGGACACACTCCCCCCCAGATTAGATTACCACCAGATCTTTCATGATAAACAACAATACCTGTTAACATTACCAGTAGACCAGTTCCTTATACTGGAAGTATTTTCCTTTTTTTTGTTCTTTTCTTTTACTTATTTTACTTTAGTGTATTTTTCCTCTGTCAAAAAAGTAATATACAAAAGCCATGGACTCTGGGGCACCAGTAATGCTACACCAACGGCATTTTCTCCGTTCGGAGTTAGACCCACGGACTTAGCGAGTTTTCTATAATACACGATGGTAAGTTGAGCCTTAAGATACAGTTACGCGTACATTATACATGGGGTTCTGCTATATTACTTATTGAATCTATAAATTAAGGGTCCTTGCATAGGGTCAAACAGTATACCAATATATCTCAAAACAATGGCTGTCTCAAACACCATCACACTACACATTGATACTCCTTGGACATTCTCTTCTCACTCGTGGTATGCCTGATATGATTACCATTCTCTTGCTCATGCATTGCTGATCACATTACCCAAGTACACTGCACAGAACAAGCTTGGAGCAAGCCCACGACTACCCAAACACCACAAGCCCCGCAAGAGATTACATGTTAGATGAAGGGGCTTCCGACCTACCAACTAAATCCGATATAGCGCCCCTTTGGGATAGCAGTCGTGAACATGAACAAAAGGATAGTGCAGAAGGCTTCAAGCCTGAGGGCACAGATGGGTGCTCTCTGTTGCATTTGGTTGCACAAAGCAACACTCAAACCGCTATTGACAGGCTTGGTGAACCTATAACCTCCATCACCTTTCTGTCAACTACCAGTGAGATACCACAACAAACCTTCATGTTCTCTGGCACTGTCACTGCAGCCCCCGTTTCTGCTCCTCTCCCGACAACAGCCCCGACAAACCCCATAACAAGCGAGGGACCTGCTTTATGTCCATCTGTTAAGATTATTTTAATTGGCATTGCCTTACTCCTTTCTCTAGTATAGATATATAATGAAGATTCCAGAGATGTTATAATAGAATCTTACTTTAGGATATAATTTAATCAGTAAGTTACAATCTCGACTAGACAAGTTTCCTCCACAGTAATATACTGTCACCCCCTAAGGCGTAAGAAAAGACAACCAGTCTCTTTTCTCCTGCCAAGGTTGGAATTCCAACTCAAAAAGCTCAACATCAAACCATACATTGTTTCTCACCAGCCGCCGCACCAAGCCCCGAATACGGCGCCGAGCGGAAACTGCCCTAGTTGTCAGTATGTAGGTAGTTGAATGAATCCAACCAAAAACGCTTACCCGTCACCAAAAGTTTGCCAGACTGTCGCTGCATTTCGGCGGAGAGCACTTCTTTCCACTCCACTTTACCCCCATAGAATGCAATTAGATCGTGGTGGCCAATCTTTCGGGGCTCCTGGAGGTTATCCACACTTGAAGGATCGTAAACCATAACCTCTAACATCTATAGTGAGTCAGAATCAGTAATACACTAAACATGGAGAGAATGATAGGTTCATACATAACCATCGTCTTGCTTGACAAGGTTCTGAAGCCAATCCCGAGCACTCTCCCAGTCACCCGTTCGATCCAGTTGCCATACTAGGGTAATCTTTTGTGTTATTATCCTAGCGTTGCGGCGCCTGTGCAGTAGTTCTTTAATATAGGGAAGCTGTGCTGCGATCCCGATTCCGGTAGTGATCATCAGTATGTGTCCATAGTCACCTACTTCTCTCGAGAGACCGTAGTGATGGACCGGGGATGGCCCAAATGGTCCATCTATCCAAGCCCAGTACTCGCGGTCCGGTTCCATGTATTTTAGGACCTTTCGAGTAAAGCCAGTCCGTGCCCGGAACATCAAGAAGATGGAATTGGCTTCTCCTTCACCATTATCTTCCCACCAGGTGATTGCAAAAGGATGAGATTGGAACAGATAGAACAGCCCTAGTGATGGTATCCCGAGACTGATTCTCTCCCCAGCACGTACCACCCACGGGCGAGGTAGATACAGTACAGCTTGCACGATTTCTTCTGTGTAAGGTTTCATGACCAGCCGGACTGTTTTCTTTCCCAGAACTTTATTCCGATAAAGAATGCGCGCTACCTGAAATGCCCCAGTAATTGAGAACATACAGATGCATGCCAGAAGATATTTGCGGGACATATTATGCATCGATCTAAGATGTTGCCAGATTGAGATGAGGCCAAGGACAGCACATGTTAAGTGAGTGGCTAAAAACAACTCGTACACTCGACGTTTTACCATTGGCAGCAATAAGAGGGACAAAAACATACACCCTCCCTAATACACTGTTAGCCAATATTTGGTAGAATAGTATGTAGAACATCAGGGGAGAGTAATGAATAAAGGACGCGGAAATAAGGGCCAGACAACAGGATATAAGTGTGAGGCAGGTGATGAACTTGCCAGAAGACCCCAAAAATCTGTTGGCTTAGATACGTCGAAGACCATGTCCTGATAGGAGATGATAACGTGAACAGTTGCTTGGAGGACTGCCACAAAACCTGCAGAGCGGTGGATGATTCCATATGCCTCTAAGGATAGCCCAAGAAGGCGCGCACTAAACTCTTGGCCACCAGAGAAGTATAGAGGTAGCAGGTTTATAAGGGAGAGATGAGCAGCACGAGTTCCCTTTTCTGAGACAGACTTCGTCCAGACGAAGTTGGCAACGCAGTTGGCGGAAATATAGAGTAAAAGTACCACCGCTTGCAATGGCGACAGATTGTCAAGGCCTCCAACCCGCCAGCTAGTCCTTGGGTAGGCTAAATATCGAAGGAAAAGATGGTAGGGGCTCATTGAGCCCAAGCAGGAATGGCGGGTGTTGATAAGTAGTGTAGTGCTTTTGGCCAACCAATAAATAAACAATAGTAGCAGAATGCCAATAATAGTAAGAAAGTAAGGGTTCTCTACAAGTCCCATATCAAGAGTAAGTATATCAGAGGGTGTGTTGTTAGTCATTGTTGAAATTGAGGAACAAAATCAGTGCCTCAACCTGAGCGATGTGAGGAATATATATATATATATGCACTCCCGCTCAGCTAGGTCTACATAAATCACGTGATGCATCTCACTCCAGTAACGCATAGGCATAGTATCAATATAAACATTAGTGAAACTCAGTAGCATTTTATTTTATTTCCAAAAAGGAAAAAATTAAGGATACAGTCGCTACCACAGTGCTAGGTTCAACAAGGAAACAATTTACATATGATCAGGTTTACCCTCCGCTGGTTCATTTTCTGCACTACCAAGCTTCTCAGCTGCAAGCCCGTATGTATTTCCCTCATATTGCTCATGATTATTACTTCCTTCCACACTTGGGCTGGAGCAATTCTGCTCCTCCGGCGCATATATATGGGCAGGCAATTTCCAGCGACAGGCCAAGTAAAAGAAAAAAAGCAGCAGTTGGATGAACTCTTTTCGTTCAGACTCAGAGAGACGTGAACATACTAGGTCAGGGCCATGCACTCTGATCATTCGCGGCCTAGACTTTTCCTAAAAGGTACAACTGCGTCAGTAGAGGCCTAGAAGAAGAGCTTCCTGTAAGAGAGATAGCATAAAGTTGACCTGTATTATGACTTACCAGGAATTGGTCCGGGGGTGGCCAGAGGCGGTCTTCCACTGATTTGAAAGTGAAGGCTTCGTGTGGACAATCAATGAAGACATAGACTTTACAATCATGAAATATCGATATTTCCAATGCACTGTCAATGATACAATTGAGTTTCTCATTGTAATGTGCAGGATTTCTGCGGGTAAAGGTAGACTTTGTCATCTTCAAATAAAAAAAGTTTGATGTTGAAACATTCACTAGCTATACCAGCTAAAATAAATGAACACTCTGTGAGGATATGTAAATCCCACTTCCTAATACTGATGGAAAGAAAAGAAACATTTATATTTTTGGGTAGGTATCTTAAACCCTATTGTCCCGAGTCATTTATTTACGAAATAGAGGGAGGAATTTGAAATAGAGATAAAACTGATATAAAATAACAGATAAATGAAAACCAAATAAAAAACCAAATAAAAAACCAAATAAAAAACCAAATAAAAAACCAAATAAAAAACCAAATAAAAAACCAAATAAAAAACCAAATA
>NW_022474794.1:0-46286 GCF_009176365.1 Aspergillus alliaceus
CTATTACAAACGCCAAAAATATATATTATTTTAATATAGGTGGTAACGTATTTCACTGGTGAGCGGGCCACCTCCGTATCCCATACTAAACAGTCACTTTTTAAGGTCTGATATCTCAACCATCATTAGCTATATTATAATAATATACTTATAGAAGCTGTATATAGGCTTTCAGAACATGTTTTTCTACTTTATATAACTATAACTTATTTTAAGTGCTTGTAATATTAGTATAAAATAAATTACTAAAAAATACAATGTAATATATATTACCTCAAGATATATAAACTTATATCCTTTAAAATCTAAATACTGATATAAATCTTACTTTAATATATTGTTGTATAAATATGAATCACTTTAGATAAGGTGTGGCTGAGATACTGGATCTTAAAAAGTGACTGTTTAATATGGGATACGGAGGTGGCCCGCTCGTTGGTGTGGCCCGCTCACCAGTGAAATACGTTATATAGGGCAGGCTTCCGAAAAGATTACTCAGGCTTATTGCCAAGAACTGTACCTTGGGACCCCCGGACCGGAAACTACTCAACTTACCTTAGGAGCATAGTAGGCAGTCACTTGACATAAAGCCAGCGCTTGTTCACCGCTGCCTGATTGCTTTCCCGCTCTCACACTAAAAGCCATCTTCAATCCCATCCACACCACCGGTAGATAATGAAGTCAAATATCTCGCACTGGCTGTCTCTTTGTGTCGCCGCACTAGCCGATCTTAGAATTGCCAAACCCGTACAGCAAAAGCCTCTCATCGGCGTGGACGTTGTGGTCAGAGAAGACAAAGTCCCCGGCCACAACGATGCTATATACGATACCGTGCCAAAAGAAGACCAGCTATTGGACGTTGAGTTCCTTGAGATTGCCCCGACGCCTATTGTCGCGTAAGACCCCCTCCTTGATATGCCCCTTAATGGTGACATCCTGGCATCCTGAAGCGACCGCGTCTTTTTCGTCTACCTGCGCGGCGATCTATCTGAATCCAAAATGAAGGAACTAGGTCTCTTTGATGAGGGCCTCATCGATGCAACCCTCTCTGTAAGCGGCTCTGTTGTCTACCCAGATGGTAGCTACACGGAACCAAGGTCCCTTACAATGCCGTTAAAAACTATATCCATCAACGATGCAGCCCATCTCATCATTCGCAATTCTAATGGCACTCAGGTTGACTACCTACCTACTAGCGGCCGCAGCGACATATTACTAGATTTCCAGATTCCTACAATGTTTTTGAAGAGTGGTATGTGGACTTTCAAAGTCGACGCCAGACTCGGAGATAAAGACAATTCATATCTATTTGCCATGTCGTTGCCACAGTGTTTAGACGGGGGGCTTTGAGAAGTAGGGTATTTGGAATATCTATATAATTTTTCCAGGACTTTCTTACCTGCAGTTAAAAGCCGCTGGGCTTAGTGATATAGACTTTTAGCTCTGGGTAGATATGATCTTTCTGCTAGTCTTTCTTTGGACAGGCCTCCTGCAGTATATTAAGCAAAAAGATCTCTGACAGTTCCAGCTTCTTTATCTTCTATTAGACATGAAGAATCTTAAACTGGCTATTTAGGCTTGGATTTAGTTTAATATACAGGATTATTTCTATTAGCTATAGTATTCCACTATCAATCTATAGCATGTGCTGGAAAGCTACCGGGATATCAGCAAGGGAATCTATTCTATAAGCGGATATAATATAGCTACCATACAGCGGCTGAGATATCTTCTATCTGCCAGATCCTCCTGTGGCAGTACTGCTATCTTAAAAATACCAGGTACAGTACTAACTGTTAAGTGGCTTCTGTCCACTATTTTATGTATTTTATTTTCTAAATAGCAGCGGTAGACTTGTTAGGCCCGCGGGTTGGGCCGGGTTTTTCAGGTTTTGCAACCCAGCCCGTTGGGTTTGGGCTGGGTTAAGATTATAGGCAAACCACCCACGGGTCAAAATATATATGTGAACCACCCGCGGGGACCATATTCAAGTCGTACGATATGCCGTAGCCTAGTTGGACATGCCGGTAGCGCCATTGAATATTCCATGCCCTAATAAGGATAATGTCTGCCGACCAGCCCGTTGGCAGGGACCTAAGAAGGAAAAAGTCAGACTACGAAAACTGCTTTCAATGACGAAGGTTCTCGCTGACAGCTTTCCTTAAGCGATATGATATTGCGAGGCTCTAAAAAGACGCCTCACAGGTCTGACAGACTCGTTCACAAGTTGTAGAGTCTCGCAAAAAAACTACCTAAAGAAGCCTAGTGTTGTGGGGTCTGAACGAACCTATGCCCCTCAGAACACTAGAGTTTGGGCTGTTTTAATCAAAACTCGCTTTCACGACCATATTGCCGTCCCTTCGCTTTCCCGCAGATGTGACAATGGAGGCCAGGTGGCTTGCTCACCGCAGCTACGCAACTTGGGCACCGGAGTAGCCATCCTACTCTCCTGTTACAGCATATGAGGAACCGTCGAGAGGTCCTCAGGTAAACTCAGCTGCAGGGTTCCAGGTCAGCCAAGTGCCGCGGCAGTACAACCAACATTTGTACCGAGCCATTGGGAAGACCTGGTGATAGTGCTGACCCTGAGATGTCGCCTCCGCAATCTTGGGGGACCTCTTGAAACGGAGAGACCGCCGTGTAAGATGGCTTGGTGCTATATCTCGCTCGGAACCGCGGAAACTGAGTCCGCTGAGCCGATCACGATTAAGCCATAGGGAAGGCTATGTAGTATGTTTAACTCTCACAAGACAAGTGAATCGGCAACATGGCCACATTTGGTGGCCTTTGCTTATCTACCGGTACCATGACCAGTCGTGTCTGCCATTGTCGCACAACTGGGTGAGACGCTGTATTTCAGAAGCATAGTTGCTGAGGCGTCAAACTCATCGTGAAGTGCTTCTTGGCTCATACCAGTATTATTAATATCATAAGCGCTTCTCCCGTTTAAGATGATCCGCTCGCTAAAAAATGACCCTTCTTGGACGTGTGGACTGCCTACTAAAACGACCAGTGGGCTTAGCATGCCACTGGACTAAGCTAGCTGTTCACGGGTGTGTAAGCGAGGATGGATGATGTATATAAGTACACCTCCTTAACTATCAGCTTATGTCTAACGCTTGAAAAAGACAATCTTCCTCACATTGTCCCTCAAAGCGAGCAAAAGTCGATTCGTCAACTCAGCCTTCGTTATCCCTCCTTGATCAACGCGTATTAACTATGGTTAAGGTAGATCGCCCCCCGGCCAACGGCTTCGTGGCCGTAGTACGGAAAATATACAACCCCATCGGTTTCTACAAGGGCTACAACTTCGTCCTCTGGGCTATTTCCGCCGGCGCGCTGCTGGGTTTCTCTCTCGCCCGTCTGATGTACCTCGATATCGATAACATCTTTTGCCCTGAAGACCAGCGTAAAGCCAATGCTCTTCCGGGCGAGTGCTTCTACTACCAGTCTACTCGAGGTCGCGTTGGCATTCTTCTTCACCTTGGCGCCATCCTTCCTGCCTGTATCCTCGCATTCCTGCAGTTTGTGCCCGTTATCCGCCACAAGCTTCTTCTCTTTCACCGCATCAACGGCTACGTGGTCATCCTTGACTCTTTTGCAGGCATGGGCGGCGTTTTGATGATTGCGGAGCACAGCTTTGGCGGTAGCTTGAGCATGCAGATTGCAATTGGGTTGGCTACCGTCATCTTCGTCAGCTGCAAATGCATCGCTTTTTGGAACATCAAGAGACTCCAGATCGAGCAACACCGTGCTTGGATGATCCGAGCTTGGGTCATTGTGAGTAACGCATTTAACTCTACCTCATACGGTTTGGAGGTGCTAAAACCCATAGGCTGGCTTTATTATCACCATGCGCTTAATCGGCATTATTACGGCGAAGGTGCTTGTTGCTCTTGGCCCGGAGGGCTACTATGAGGCTCGTCCCTGCTCTGTCATTGACTTCATGTTCTCTGGAAATCAAACTTTGGTGGAATCAGTCCACCTAGATTGCGCGGCCTTCTATTCGGGTGCCGATCCAGACCGCCACGTCCTCGTCGATGCTTTTGGCAGCAATGGTTCCGGCAAAGTCGACCAGGTCGCCTCTGGGCTCAACCTCAGTTTTAGTGCCGCGGCCTGGCTTGCTGTCGCCATCCATGTCTTCGCCGCTGAGCTTTATCTCCACCTCACTCCCGCTGAAGCCACCCGTCTGCGCCGTGTGTCCTATCAGCGGCAGCTCGAGGCGGGCATGCGTCGGCCGGGGAATGCAGGTCTGACCGCCGAGAGGCTTGGCGACGCAGACCCTTTTTTGGTGCCAGAATCGTCGCAGGAGAAGATTGTCTCTGAGATTGTGACCCAGAGGTAGGCCAGAAACGGATTTAGCCTTCGATGAAGTAGGCGCTTATTAAGCTTCTCATATGAGGCGGGCATAACCTTGTCACAAAGATCACCCATGATGAGAACGAGAGAGACGGCCTTATCGCTTACTCGGTAGACAGGTAGCATGACTAATTTATATAGTGTTGTGGTTTCAGGAGAAGAAGGGCAGAATGAGGCTTTATCAGCTACACACACGTAGCCTAGTAAGGAGCGGATGCCATTCTATAGATACTCAATTCTATATGACTATATCTATCATCGTTGCTTGCTTCCTTAAATATCTCATGGGTCAAGCCTACAGGGGCTTTGATTGATTAATTGATTGACTGATTACTACTTAACATCACTTGGCGGACCACGCGGCCATGTGATCCGCGGCCTCCCCAGGGTAACTGGACGTGCTACCTAAACAAAAACCCCACTAGGAACTAGTTAAATACATGTTTGAAGCAACAAACCTGAGCAATATATGATGGAAACGAGTGGAAGAAGCGCCTGGCGCTACCCTGACTTGGTCTGCCAGAGGTGGGGATTGGCTATCTATAGATAGGAGAGGGTGCTATCCTCTTCTATCTAGGCAGAAATATAGACTGTTGCACTATTCAGTGCCTGAGAGTGCCCAGTTCAGGCATATATTCTTGAAGAAGGATGAATCTTGCATGATACGGCTGAACACTTCAGCCCCAGGAGCTGTACTAAGGAGCCAGTCAATTGTCTTTGACAGGCCAGCCTTTAGACACTTCCATCTATCCCTCCAGCGCTTCCTGGTGTAAGGGAAGAAGAAAAAGTGGGCAGGAGACTTTAGCCTGCTGCAGGAGCAGGTTACTAGGTAGTCTGGATGGTGCAATCTTTTATGGTATGCTGCAAAACCGCCATGGCTTGTACGGGTGGCTATAAGCCAGCCTAGTTAGTACCCAGCAAGCCTTCAGGGGCTAGAGATCACGTGGTCTTATGGTTTTGTACCATATAGGTAATTGTCAAGTTAGGCACTCCTATAATTAACTATGGTATATCAGCTAAACACTGCCTGGTGCCTTACAGTCCATACATCAATCAGACTCTCTTTAAAGCTTGAAGCTGGGTAGTAGTAGAGTCGCGATAACAACAAATGCGCAATCATGCAAGTACAACCAGTGGCTCTAAGACTGGCTTCTAGGATACGAAACCTCATCAGAATTGCGAATAAGAAGACTCTGAATGCCTTAGTCAACGAAGGTGCCGAGACATTTCTGCATGCAATGACAAATGGGGAGAACCACTGGGCAATATGAATAGGCGCACGACTCAGTTGGTGCAGCCGTTTCTCGACCCGCTGGTAGACACCCCTATCATCGACTTGCATGGGTGGCGTCGGGATATTATCTCTGCGGTAATCATGGAAGTGGTATATGGCCCTCTAGCTCCATATCAAGACAAAGAAATCCTGGGTGCAATTTTGGTGAGCGCCCTTAAGTCTGCATATAAATTTCTGATCGTGATTACTGAGCCTGCATAATGTCTTCAAACAGAACTTGGCCCCTACCTCACAACACACTCCCATGGTAGACACAGGCAAAGCCTGATAGGCCGTAAGAAGGTTTCAAAGGCGCGGTTGAAGTATCGCCACATAAATTGCATCGAAGGCACCCCGAGATAATTGCCGTGCGGTATAGAATGTCAATGGAACGTGGATTCTCTCTGGGAGGATTCTCCAGGCTGGAGGCGGGCATGAGCCTTGCGCTTGTCGCCAACACCGTGCCATCCTTTTTCCGGATAGAGATTAGCTCTTCTTATAGAGAGCTGTCTCCTCGGGAGCAACTAACCCTAGTTATAAATTTTGTGGCCATTGTAGTGGGCGGGGCTGTGAGTGAAAGCTAATCGGCGGCTCCAGCCCAAGTGACGGAGAACCGTACATCATCCTATTCCGTTCTCATCCTATAGGCCCCAGGCTAGGTGACACGACTATCCATACAGCATACCCACTGCATAATCTCCACCGTATTGGTTAGGTCTTGCTGTGCGGGGCGTAGTGGCACCGAGCGCCCAGGGATTTTGAGGATGACTCTCCAGAGTTCCAGCTAAAGGTCGACCAACCCAACTAATGCCCTGCCTTTTACTGTAGCGACTTATGTTTACTGTAATTAATTATGATAAATGCCTCATCTTCTGTATGTGTCGTATATATCTAGCTAGTCATCCCACCCTTTAGGTATCGCTCTTCCGCCGTGATGGGTTGATGGCTCTTACGCCACGTGAATAAGATGGCTGGGTAGCAAAAATTGGTAACTGAGGGTCAGCATTACGAAGGCAAACAAGGAGTGTTTTTGCTCTCAGTGTCAAAAGACAAAATGACGTAGGGTGCAGCCGCCGCTGAGCCAACGTAGACCTAAATATAACACCACGTTTACAGCACTTGTGATGTTCGAGAATCACAGTGCCCTGTAACAGGAGGCAGCAGTTTTCTCCCTTAGTTTGAAGTTATAAGCCAATGGCATTTCATTTTAGGTACTTGTCAAAACTGACTGAGACACAAGGCCGTCAACAAAGTCAGACAATGTGACTGAGGCCACTAAAGCCATTGTGGTTCTGATTAAGGGCCAATCTTTTCACATACTTCTCGAGTCGCGATTTGGTGATCGTCATCTAAACCCACCTCCTACTCCCCACAAAGGTAAAGTTAATTATGCTCCAATTTCCTCTGCGTAAGCGTGATATATTCCTTTCCAAGGGGTGGCGAGCGGCAAGTGTCAGCATTAAAAGGCCATTCATATCTTAACTTCGTGCTGGTGCCAAACGTAAAAGAAACATGGAATAAAGGGAACTGATAGGGGCACCACCGGTTTTACTCGGGAGACTACTTTATGCAATCATACAACCACTGAGTAATTTCCACCAAATTTTCCCTACTTCAGCACAGCGACACGCCAAAAACCAAAAAAGAAAAAGACAAAATATTCCATCTGCCACGAGTTGTGATGGCTTTGACACCTACTAGATTCTCTGAGCTCTGACTGGCTGGTTACGGGGCGCGTGTTGGTATACAGAGCAGCCAGTGTACACTATCTGTGTTACTCCTTCTTTCCTCCCCATGTTTAGTGTTCTAGGTTTAGTGTTCTAGGTTTTAGCTACCAATGTCATATTGTCTGAGCTCCAACCAGCATCGATCAGTGCTTGGTTGCCACCACCCTCCCTTCCAGTCCTTCCGTTGGGATTGCTGAGGAACTCATTCCATTTATTCAAGATTGCTTTCAGAGACTCATTTACCCTGGGATCGAGGAAGAATTGATGACCGCTCTCCGTACCCATCGGCCAGTCAACAATGATATCAAACGGAAACCTAATAAGACCGCCGGGTACGTTGGGGTTATCCACCAAAAAGTACTCTGGCACTTCAGTCAAGAGGGTATTGAAGAGATATAATATGGTTTTGTAGTCCCGCACTTGTTTTTCTAAGTGTGGTTGGGTCCCTATCGTATGGGGCCTTTTCAGGGACCTCATTGAACATGGAGTGGGCAAGCATATAGAGAGTTGAATTATTTTCAATTAGGTCCCTCAGTGTGTCAACCGGGTTCTGCTCGCCATCTCTCAACTTTCGGGGAATTTCTAGCTTCGCCCTATCCAGGAGGTGAGATAGCCAGGCTCAGCGAAGTCCAACGTTCTCAGGCATCCAGTGGCCGTAGCCATGAGTGGCACTCCCGGTTGCCAGTCCACCCAGGCTGGGCTTCGCGTAGGCGGATAGGTAGAATTTCTGCATCTTCAAGGAATAGTATCGTATCTGGTTTAATTGAACGGTACAAGGGAGAAACTGTTGGTGTTTGAGATCTAGGAGACACAGAATTATTGACCCATTACTTAGGTTATTCTTATACTTCAATTTCCCAGTATAGAGTAGGTACTACATCCATTCTAACCCATGGTTACACGTATTTTGAGAACTTGGGAACCTTGTGATCGATGAGGTTTACACGCAGAACACGTAACCTCATATGCACGAAGTAGCATCTTCCCTGCAGTTCAGCTGAAACCAACATAACCCTCTTAGATGGCACGACCCACCTATGAACTGTATACTGGTACGAAGCAGGGACTCGATTTGCTGGAGATCGCTGGGGATCTTCCGTGAGTTTCGAACCATGGTTGTCTCTGTACGAAGTGCGCTGTCACTTGAACTCTATCCATAATCTAGAATTCTACTTTCATTTTTAGCTTTATATACTCTCTCAGGGAGCACGGACATTGTACACTCTTAGCTTGGATTCATGCGGCTAGAACAGGCTTCTGAAACCACGCTGCAACATGGACTAGGACTTCCCCGCAACGGGCACCTTTCTCAAGAAAAGCTAATTGGTGGCTAGCAAGGCAGTCTCCACAACATGCATATCTCCCAACATATGTTATATCATATCCGCCAGTTCAGCTGACAATAAGTGAGGTGGGAGCTGTTTTCTTTCACAGTAAGCTTGGGGGGTCTGCCAGGTGGGGTACAGTGGGAAAAAGAGGGGTATGAAGAATATTAAAATTGCTTTTCAACATGGTCATTGCTCGCGACACCCTGTCGAACTTCGCTGAACTCCGCGAATTGGCCTGGAGGAGCTGGAAGAAGCTAATGGGGAGGTGAAGCACGGTGCCCTCTGACGTTGGAACGCTACGCTCACATTCAGCAGAAAAGGGTGGCGGCAGAGACTGTGACCAATTTCAGGGAAGTCCGCCAGGGTTGGCTTATACACCATACCACTTGGTAGCTTTAGGCGCATCTCTATTCAGCGGTCCGAACGGCACAGCAATAGTTCCTTTTGGCCGGATGCAGTATTATCTTGCAGTGTGACCAGGTTTATTACCGTCAGTGGATTCTTACCTCAGAAGCACTCTACAGCTTTTTACCAATACCAATTGCTGCCTCATACCATGTAGATTGTCAGCAACATAAGGAGCTATCACTGGATGCTAAAGTAGTCTATATTGCCAGCGCTCCGGTCCCTTTTGTGAACAGGAACGGTCCAATTATCATCCCCGGTCCCTGTCTGAACTGAACCTCATCGTTGCGGTAATAACCAATAGGCCGCTCATTGCCCCCACGAAATTTCACTAGAAAGTTGTATAGAGCGTTCATGCTGAAATATTTACATGAAATAAGATAACATGTAATGATCATGAATTGGCACGGGATCGCTGCAGCGGTGCTGCAGCTGAGCTGAAGGATTTGTAATGTTCTTTCTTTCAAAACGCCTATCACCAATTACCCTTCGATAAGGTAGTCGTACAGCGCGCGATAATAACCGTATTAAGTCCGTTTAGAGCGTAATAGATGGTATTTTTGGCTAGGGACGTAGTAACCCATGATTGGGGGGAACAATCCAAATGAGCTTGTCAATTCCTACCGCTTCTGGGCTTACCCGCTCTAGATAGAGATCATTGCCATTTTCTAATATGACTATTGAGAGTGCCAAGCTTGCCTTCCGAAATTTAGATGTTTTGGTAGGGCATAGTTTATTCTTCCTTCCCGCACTTCATAACCGGGTATTCACTTTTACCAGCATTTCTAAGGAGAGATGCTGAAAAGACACAATCCATTTTACATCAGTTACTTGTCATGAGAGTAGTGTGAGGTAATTACTTATACCATGGAATGTCAAAATAATGCGGCATTTTGTTATCTATAGTGATAAGGGACGGGACGATCCACTCTTTCAGCTCCGCCACTGTATGCAGATTCTCCAGCTGCAGGAGCTTTCATCATGCATAGCGGTGGCACCGGTTACTACTGATGAGTTAGGTAACATCATAAAGTTTGCCTGCTAGCTCCTCAACCCACCACTGATCTACACATAATGGTAGATCTTAGATGTGTGAGAATAGTGTTCTCAATTCTCTCGCGACCAGTGGTTTTCAGTTGACGTAAAAATTGCGTTTCTAGGAGTGACTTGCGGTATCCAACTACACCGTCATATACATTAGAATATTCGATATCACCCCTCTCCTTCGGGCATATTGAGCTCTGGAGTACTGACGACTCTCCTGCAGACCGAACGCCAAGACATTCCAGTGGATTCACTGTGGATGACTGTGTAACATTGTACATATGTAGCATTTCCATTTCAGCTGGACAGTTCATGTACCATGGATCACAGGAATGCTGATCAACCATTTATCGATACAGCTGAGAAATGCATGCCAAAAAGGTCTTTCCTATTGAGGAAGCTAGCTTCGATGTCAATTACCTCCTTACACCTCTTTTGGTCCCTGTTTTATACATTATGTCAACATCTATTGTATTCGGAATACACCAGTAATTCTATGACCAAAGATATCAATGCATGAGGGTGTGAATTCCTGAACCTCTGCCTCTATCTCACTACGAAATACTGCTCAATTTGATACGTGTATCAATAGTCAAAATAGGGCAAGTGAGGTCAAAGATGATCATGGCGATGGCTGACTTAGTTGGCGTTTCCTAATTCTGAAATAGTGGTCATTTTGGTTGATACATTATCATATGTTTTTCTAATGTACTTTTATTGATTTGGCTAATGTCATCATGTGGGGTAGCATTGATGTCTTGATGACCGAATTCAACTTTTCTTCTTGATTATGATCAAGGCGATAAGGCCTAGACTCAGTCCCAAATATCTATATATACGGCCCTAATCCCTGGCTATATTTATGGGTATATATTTGTCTTCAGATTTTTAGTCAACTGGAGCGTTTAGGGTCTTTGACTCTTATTTCGGTCCCATTGCCTATTTGAGAATCACAAACTTCTGCAGCGAACACAATCTGACTTTTCCATCCTTAACGCATAATAGGGGAAGCGGCTTAACAGTGCCCCAAAATTCTCCCTTTTACGTCTTACCATGGGGATCATTTCGCGCTTCCTTGTCGTGATAGGCGGACTCCTCCCTGCCATTGTGTTTGGGGCTGAACCGTCGACTCCATTTTTCCCTTCATTGGACCCATTCTATACGCCGAAGAAAGGGTCTTGGGAAGAACTGGCCCCCGGAACAATCATAGGCTGCCGCCCAGTACACATCAATTCACTCCGTTACGGCATTCAATCTACCGCCACAGCATATCAACTCCTATACGTCACCAAGGACCTGAACAGCAACCCAGCCCACTCAGTCACAACAATAGTCATCCCCAAAAACGCAAAGAGGGACCGACTACTATCCGTGCAGCCCGCCTACGACTCGCCAGATATTAATTGCTCTCCCTCATATGGGCTCCAGGTTGGCGCGGTCGGCCCCTCACTATCCTGGAATATGATGGATTTATCCTTCGTGGAACCGTTCGTACGAGACGACGGTCCAGTCCTAAATATTCCTGACTACGAGGGCTGGAACGCTGCTTTTACTGTGGGCCCGCAGACAGCCTACCACACACTCGACTCGATCCGTGCGGCATTTAACTTCAAGGATGAAATCGACCTCCAGCCTAACGCCAGAACAGTACTATACGGGTTCTCCGGTGGTGCGTATGCTACCGAATGGGCTTCCGAGATGCAGCCCAGTTATGCGCCGGAACTGACCCAGATTGTGGGTGCTGCCATGGGCGGTCCTCCTCCCAACATTACGAACACCTATATTCACTGCGATGGGGGGGATTGGGCGGAGCTGAACGTGTGGGCAGTGCTGGGAATGATGAATGCTGTTCCCGAGATGAAAGAATACATCGACAAGGATCTGCTGGATGAGCACCGCGAGGAGTTTTATGGTCCCATGAAACGCTGCAGTCGCCACTTCGGCGTAGAAGATGTTCCCCCGTCTCTAGCGTTCAGGAACATCTCATCCTTTTTCAAGCACGGGGACCATTTCCTGTATAGATTCCGTGATACCCTGGATCACCTTGGCGTCATGGGGAGGACTGGGGCCCCTAAGTTCCCCATGTATATCTACCAAGGAACGAAGGATGAGATCGTGGATCCGATCGGAGTCACGAATCAACTTGTTCGTGGGCTCTGTGAGAAGGGTGGTAATGTACGCTACGTCCAATACCCTTGCACGAATCATATGAATACCTTGATCAAAGGGGGAATTGCTGTTTGGATCTGGATTGGGAATCTCTTGTCAGGCCGGCCCACGATACCGGGATGTCGCTATGAGGACTTGAACCCGCCGATCGATGGATCTGACGATGGCTGTCCGAAGGACGGGGAAGAAGCTCTGGGGATGGATGAGTATTATTCGGATTTTGAATTCTTCGGACGGGACGAACTCAAGTGACCTGCTAAGCTTTTAGATGGTTCAGTATGCCCTATGGAGACTTTATATATTCATTACCGACATCTTGAATAATTTAAAGCGATCTAAATATGCGAGGCATGTCCAAACGGGATCTTGATTACTGCAGAGTTGGGGAGTATGTAAAAGTGTCTTCCTGCTTTAGGACCATCTCTTGACAATATGATAAGATGTCTGTATTACGATTTGCTCTGTCTACCTCTTGACAATTCTTGGAATGGCAGATCATCGTAGAAAACGAGAAAAACAAGGCCAAATACATTGTCCTTATATTTTGGAAAACTTCTCCGGACGTCTTCAGTTTATGTCCTTGAGGCTAGGAATTGATTGAATTGTACGAGTAACCATCTTGGAAATAAGAACATTAGCAGCATAACTGGCTTAGGCCGGGGTGGTGTAATTACGAAGTCTTGAAATCTTAACTGATTTTCCCATTCAACTACACTTCAAGGAGCTTGATCCTGGTTAGTTGTTATAATTTCCAACAAGTAAAAACTTTGGAATCTCTATTCAGACACTTCTCAGTAATTACGCTGTATTATATAGCAAACCCTGCCAAAATATATAGTTCTTGTAAACATCAATTGTATTCAGAATACACTAGTAATTCTATGGCCAAAGATATTAATACATGAGGGTCTGAATTCCTGAATCTCTGCCTCCTTCTCACTATTAAATACTGCTCAATTTGATATGTGTATCAATAGTTAAAATAGGAAAAGTGAGTTCGTTGGCTGACTAACCTTGTATTTCCTAATTCTGAAATAGTGGTCATTTTGGTTGATAGTTCTCTTGTTCATATATTATACTTGATCGAAATATCCCTTATTCATCAACAAAATTGCGGGAGATAGTGCTAAAAAGTTGCGCTATTGTGATGAGATTTCCTGCTTACCCTTTCAGATACTGTCTGCTATTCGACTCCGGGAACGTTGAGCGGGACCAAAGCCACTTAAGGCTATCTAACGTATAGAGCGATCATGGTGATCTAGGCCACGGAACTTGTGGCCGAGAGGAGGGGTGGAATTGATGGATATCCTCCAGCCCCCCTGCCACCATGTATTAGGATTCTCCAAGCTTTAGACTCGTACTGAATGGACCTACTAGTTGCGCCTAAGATTCTTCCATTGCGTTTCCTTGCCTAATCGACAGGTGTTCCACGCTGATAAGCAGTTTCGTTACAGTTACACTGAGATAGTACCTCAGATATGTTTTAAAATAATATTATGTAATAAAAAGGTGATTTTCTATACTATATTAGCCCTTGATTTGCACTGACCTGTATATACGAATTGACAGGATTTCCCAAGCTAAATGGCTTGGATGTTTGAAGACAGGCAAAGAGCACCATACGTCAGTCAACACGTCCATAAACGCAAGAGGGCACAAGCTCTTATGGATTCTGAAACTTCAGAAAAAAGACAAATTTGCTGTCAGGCATATAATGGACCGCCCTCGTCACCGTCCTCTTGTGCAATCCCTTTGACTGTTTTCCCAGCCTTCTGCCTAGTACTACAATGAGGTCAAACTTAGTATACTACAACGAGTAGTCATAGAGAATCATCGTTTTGACTAAGGGAAGCGATACGGTGATGTTGAGACCTAGGTTAGCGACAGCCTGAAGAGTCAGATCTCAGTACCATGACAAAAATGCGACTTGCAAAATCATTGTGGATCGTCTATCCACGGTAAACCTACGGCGGACTGAATCGAGCAATTGGCCAAAATGAAATTTTACCAAGGTTACCAACGGCCACGCACACTGACAATTCCTCAAACTAGTAGTATTTTTGCACCACCAATATCACTGCCCCGGCCAATACCTCACCAGCTGCCTTAGTTCTTATCTTGACGCATTTTTTATGAGCATGTTCTTAGTGGAGCGTAAGAACAAAAAGTAAGACTGTTTTCTTCCAGCCAGAGAAAGTATTTTCAGTGTAATAGTAAGGATATGGTATAAGTTTATATATATTCTTTTTTCTACTATAGATATGTTAAAGTAAAGTAAACATGTAGATATAATTAAATATATTATTTAATAGCTTTTACAGAGCATTCTTTAATAACTGTATTACTAAAAAGAAAATATAACTTAATTAAAACTTACTATCTTTTATTTTCTAAGAAAAAGTGTGAACAACTTCTCTAAATTAATCGTAAGGTATTCTTTAAACACTAGTATTACTGTCACAGATTAAATAGCGATTCGGCCTAATGACTGTACCTGATCTAGGTGTGTAGACAATCGGCCACTGATGAGGAACATCAGGCTATATGACAGATTAGATTTAAGAAAGATTCTGAATCCTTTAGGCATGGAGTCTTTAGCTATAAATTACCAAATTGTTAGTAATAGTAGGAGATCAAGAATCAGTCTTCTATCTGAATAGTATCTACTGCCTGTCTTTAATCTCCCTCTTTCTTTTAGCCTACGTACCCTTACCTAGTTGACAGGTCCTCTACCCTAAATAGTAGATACCCGTAATAAGTATACTACAATTATATTAGTTATAAACCAAAGATCAGTTAACTACAAAAGCTAAATAATTATTTACTTAGTAATCAATTGTTTATATGGAAAGAAAGATTTGTTTGGCGTGGCAATTGAGATTTCGCCAAGGTTCCGGTAAAAAATCCATTATGGCCAATTGCTCGATTCAGTCCGCCCTATAAACCTTCTTCGACGATACTACGAAAAACGGATTCCAGGTAAAAATGATGTTCTACTACCTAAGTCATACCCTAATAAGCTGTAGGGGACAGAACAAAAGAGATTAGGGTCATTGATCACCCTCTAGTCGTCAAAAGGATGCTTGATTATCTCTACCTCAAAAGCCTGTGGGGAACAATCATCGTATATAGGTTGAACATAACTGATGTATGCCTATCTCCTAAGACCGACCTTTCGAAAAGCAAAGGGTACAGATAATAATATGGAGATTCCAACATTAACATGTTCATTCACACCGCTAGTTGGCTAACATGTCTAGGGAGTGAATGGATTTAGTCTCACTACTACATAGGATCGCGTTTCTTGCCAGCGTTTCTATTACGAATGGTAGCTATACCAGGCCGCAGGAGATAGATAGATTTTCTAGCTAATGCAAGTTGTCAGGAGCTAGAATTTGGTCTGGACTAACGGCTCTCACTGCACTTTCCTCCTTGATCTGCTATTTTGCGTGGTTTCCCTTTTCTCAAAAATTGCATGTTCATCTGCATGGCTGGGTATGTACACTGGAGAGAAATTTCCCAAATGCGACCTTTATCTTCTCCATTATTGCTTAAACAGCCCTCTGAGAGAAATGCGATTCGTACCTCTCCTTTGTACCCCATGGCTCACTCTGAGCCATGTGTAGGCAGCTGCTGTGTTTGCCAACTTTATGGTATGTCACTAGATAACGACGGTATATTTTGAGACTAACCATACATGCAGATGGGAAGTGTTCCAACTTGAGGGCTGTCAAACTGGATGCATGGCACTAGGCTCGCCACCGAAGCACATATTGATGCCTTTGCTCTGAGCTAGAATGCGCAAAAGAGCTCGGGGTTGGGGTCGATTTCTCTGCTTGATCATTGGCTAGGCCAGTAGTTTCTATATAATCTCTCTCTGTAGTATGCAGTAATTTTATTTTGTATTTTTTTTAGATTATGCATATCATATCTATCTATTTATTTTTTTTATTATTTATTCACAATTCTTCTTATTTCAGCTTATAAAGCTCTATTAGGCTCTCTGCCTTATCTTGACTCGCATTCATGTCCAACTAGGATCTGGAGGTGGTGTTGGTAAAATATCGTGATCGGAAAACTCATGCGAATCTTCTTTATTACAGTTACATCTCCAACAGGTCGGAACCCCGATAGGTTCTGAATCCAAATGATGACAAGACATCAGCCTTTACGGCTGATACTGACAGCTCAATGTAAATTATGGGTTCGTTCAGGCAGTCCAGCTAAGTTTTAGGGGAACTGGGGAAGAACCTCAACAAGGTGGCAACAACTAGACTTGTTAGGCCCGCGGGTTGGGCCGGGTTTTTCAGGTTTTGCAACCCAGCCCGTTGGGTTTGGGCCGGGTCAAGATTGTATGCAAACCACCCATGGGTCAAAATATATATATGTGAACCACCCGCGGGAGCCCACAGCTGTAGATCCTTTCCTAGTAAAGCAATAATTTATATTCTTGATAAAATACAGTCTCTTAATACTATAATTTATTTATATTACTATAGGTAAATAATATATTTACTGTATTTTATCTCTTGGCAACCCACAGGTTAACCCGTTGACCCATAGGCTGGAATAGTCAATAACCCGGCCCGGTATGGACTTTCATATACACAAACCCAGCCCATTTCTTGGCGGGTTGGGCCGGGTTGGGCCGGGTTTCGTGGGCTGGGCCTAACAAGTCTAGCAACAACTCTACCAACAAATTAGCAAAATTTTCAATAGTGCAAGTAGAGTTAGGAAGAAAAAAAATTGTTTTAGAAAGAAAAAGTGCAGGAGGCAGGTTTCACTGGGGTCACTGGTGGTCACTCATTCAACTACTAACCTGCCGACGTATGGCTTGTGCCATGTTGGGAAGCCGGCTTCTGTTCTTCAGGCCAGATTTGTGTTATTTATTTGGTTTTTATTTATTTGCGCCGACCATTGACATCAAGACCTAGGCGTATAGGTAGGGCAAGATCATAGGCTACTGGTTGTTTTCTATGGGTTTTGTAGATTTATGTCTAAGCTATGGAGCTGTGTTGCAAAAGTTATCTAACTACGCTAGTGTAAGCTTGGCATTCAGCGTGTAAGTGCTTTACCATATAAACTAGTAGGGCACCTAATATTGGAAATAGAGATATTTTTATCAAAAATGCAAATATCTCAATGGAAAATGAAGCTATTCAAGCGCCTAGACAAGGGCTCCCTGACCTAGATCCTGGCGTTTAGAAAGCTGTCCCTTCAGGCAGCCCCTATTCCAATCCCGATTATTGTGGCCAGTACGTCCCTCCCTATACTCATTCTACCCTTCCAGCTCTATGATCTGTTGAATATGCCTAGGCAGCCGCTCAATCCAGTGTTGTATAGCCTCCTGAGACAGCTCATCCCAGGCCTTAGTCCAGGCCTGAATACTGGTCTTTCTGTCCCGAGGGGCACCCGGGGAGGTAGTTCGGCGTTTTAGATAGAACCAATCAGGTTCTATAGTGTTAAGGTCAGGCAAGTTCCCTGGCCAATCTAGTAAATACTGAATCTTGTTGATATCATACACCTGCTGTTAAAAATAATATCGGTGTGCAGGTGCGTGATCCTCTAGAATAACAGTATTAGGGTGCTCTACCATACATTTTTTTGCAAAAGGCAAAGCGTAGGGTTTACATATCAGAATAGTATCTATACCAGTCAATTTCGCCTTTACCACATCCTAAGCGACCATTCTTTTAGTCCAATTCCATTTAGGCTCCCTGCCAGGTGTACGGCCATTTCAGAGCTTTAATCTGACCATAGCAGTCTGCAACTCCCATTTTTCTTGATATAGTGGTTCTATCTGCAGATTTTAAGCTTCAATTTCTTTAGAAGCTGCTTTCCTCTACTGAGTATTCTCAGGAAGATAGATATGCATAGGATCTTTCTTATTATATATAAAATAGCCCCAAAACATAAAGTCAGAAACGCCTTTATATTATCGGCGTAGAACAGACTCATCATAGGCCTCAGATACCCATCTCCAGACCTGCCGGCCGCCTCACGTTTGGTTTAGGCAGACAGACATTTTATTTGTAAAAATCTATTTCTTGAAATCCTCGATAGTATAGTGTTGATTAGACTGGGGCATATCCGCGGATACCAGATAGCAAATGGTATCCATATCGTATCCATGTGGATACCAGATACCTGAGAAGCTATCTTTATCTGCATCCAAATCCGCATGGATATAATACAGATGTCTTGTTTCTCTCCGCACTAGTATAATTTTTGCTAAATTAACCTAATCTGGCCTACTCTATAATATATAACTTGCTGAATAAGATCAGTAACTAGCAGTTAGTTGTGCTTGTTCTGGATATAATAGTATAATACAGAACCTTTGCATGATACCCTCTATAATACTGTATAGAATATATATATATATAAGTATCTTCACTGTTAATATTAATATTCTTATTTTAGTTTAGAGAAAAGTAGTGATAGTAGCTTATAAAACAGGAATAGATTCTTTATTTTATATAGTATATAAAATATATATATTTACTATATATTATATAGTAATAAAAGTGATAGTTTTATTATAGCTAGATTTATAGGCCTTACTAGCTCTGTTAATTCTAGACTTGTTAGGCCCAGCCCACGAAACCCGGCCCAACCCGGCCCAACCCGCCAAGAAATGGGCTGGGTTTGTGTATATAAAAGTCCATACCGGGCCGGGTTATTGATTACTCCAGCCCATGGGTCAACAGGTTAACCCGTGGGTTGCCAAGAGATAAAATACAGTAAATATATTATTTATCTATAGTAATATAAATAAATTACAGTATTAAGAGACTATATTCTATCAAGAATATAAATCATTGCTTTACTAGGAAAGGATCTACAGCTGTGGGCCCCCACAGGTGGTTCACATATATATATTTTGACCCATGGGTGGTTTGTATACAATCTTGACCCGGCCCAAACCCAACGGGCTGGGTTGCAAAACCTGAAAAACCCGGCCCAACCCGCGGGCCTAACAAGTCTAGTTAATTCTATTAAGTTAACTATTTCTTATTATATTAACTGGGTTAACTAACTAATATTTCCTAATATTTGATAAAAGTATATAGATCTAGTTAATAGCCTGACTCTATAGTCTAAAGATACTGACTTTATTGTTTTATTAAGATTTTGAATATCTATAGATATCTATCAGATATCCACAGATTATTATATGATATCTAATAGATATCTATAGACTATTATATAATATCTAATAAATATTTAATAAATATCTGTACTAGTACTATTTATAAACTAATTATAGTAAAAGACTATCTTAAGTTAATAGATTTATCTATTTTAATATATATAATCTTTATATCTTTTAATTTTAAAAATTTATAATCTAGATTTTAATTTTAAAGATTTTATAAGTTCTATATCTTTCTCTCTTTATAATAATATTCTTATCTTTAAGATATTATAGAGTTAATAATCTTAGTTTTCTGATTTTTTCTATAAATCTGATTTTCTATAATCAGATAATATACAGTATATTTCTAATAGTCAGTATAGTATTATATCTATATCTAATTTAGACTTTATTTTTTTACTACCGCAATCACATGCTTCTATTACCCTTATATATATTAGGCCTAGCTTTTAAAAAAACTGGATTCTTTATACTAATATATTAAAGAATAACTTTATAAGGTGATAGTTAGAAATAGACTTTAGATCAAAGAAAAAGTTATAGAAAATAATATATTAAAATAAAAAAAGAGCTTATTATATTAGAAATAATTTAATTAAATTATAAATAAAAAAACTGGCTAGTCTAAAATTATATATAAATACTGCTGTAATATTCTTATTTATCTAGATTATTACTAAGCAGGGTTATTTCTAATAAAAATATATTTTAAAGAAGCTGCCTGTCAGTATATAATATCTAAATAGTAAAAAGATATAGACTAGCTTATTCAGAACTTAGTTAATATATAATTCTAATATAATCTATTAAGTATATTTATATTTCTCTTATTTTATTCCAGTTATTTCCCAGAAGATAGTATAGTCAAGATCTTTTTATAGATAAGCTATTTAATATAATTACTTTTAGATATCTTCTCTTTTAGTTTAGTAAGTATTATAAGTTTAATAAATTTATTAATATTATATAACTTATACTATTAAAGCTAAAGCTTCTATCTAATAAAATATTCTAATATTATTTATAGAAAAAAGTTAAAGAAAAATAAGAAATTCTATTTTAAAAGCTTCTATTAAATAGAAAACTTTTAATTATACTGGATTACTAGATATCTTTTTTTAATCAAGTATTTATAGTAATTACTGGCTACTTTCTTAATTAAAAGTAGAACTATTATAAGATTCTTCTTAGATTTAAGTCTTTTTATAATATATATAATAGAAGTAATCTAAGCTCAGTACTCTTAAAGATTCTTTAGAAATATAGTATTACTAATTATATATTATTAATTACTACTAATAATACTTTAAATAATAATACCATAATAGTAAGATTCTAGAAGTTAATTTAATTATAGAAATTTAATTATAATATTACTGTTATTTAAGTTCTATATATTATCTATATTATTTAGCTTAGTTTAAACCAGTTACTTAGAAAAATAAAAGTAAACCTAGCTAATAATACTATAGAAAAAGAATAGTCTAATATATATACTTACTTTTTCCAGAAAAGATAATACTTAAAAGAGATTATTAATATATTAAATAAAATAAAATATAATTTAATATTATATTTTTATATTTACTAATAGATTTAAAGATTTAAAGTCTTGCTATCTTTATTAATATAAGTCTACAGTAAAAAGAGATATTTTTAAGTCTTTAAATAAAAGATTTAAAGTTTATTTCTTACTAAAATATCTATATTTACTAGAATTCTATATTCTTAATACTTTACCGTGCTAAAAAACTATAGTCTATATTTAATAAATATTATATAATATATTAATATCTTCAGTTTAAACTTAATAAAGAAGAATAGTACTAAATTAAGTATCTACTTTATATTACTTAACTTTTTTTTAAATATATTATTACTTTTTCTATAATAAAGAAAGTTATTATTTATTTTATTTTTAGTATCTATAATAATCTCTTTAACTATCTTAAGAGATTAATTTACTAACTTTAATATAAAAAGATCTTATAGAAATAGATAATACTTTATACTTTAGAAGTAGTAAAAGCTAAGCTTTCTAGTTATTATAAAGAGATTAATAAAATATATAGTAATATCTTTATAATAAATACTATTATTATTTCTTTAAATAAGCTTTAATTCTTTTTTATAAAGAAATAAAAAAGCAGTTAACATAAATAATATTATAAAAGTCTAGTAGACTATCTTAAGTAATATATTAAGCAGCTTTTTTTATTATTAATATTATTTAATTTCCAGTTATTATCTAGAAATCTCTCTTAAATTAAAATACTAGTTTTAAGTAAAGCTTTACAGTAAAGAATTAGATCTAGCTATTCTAGATTAAGTATAAATAATAATAAGTTTATAAACTATTTTAAAAGTAAATAGTAGTATTTAATAACTATATAAGATTTACTGCTAATATTAATAATAGATATAGTTAATATATCTCTAAGAATCTTCTAGAAAAAATATAAATATAAATTCCTAGTATTATCTAGTCTTATTCAGGATATTTTTACTATTTTAGCTAGTAATACTGGTATTAAATATTTTTTTAACTTAGCTTAAGATATCTGCCACTACTGCCGCGGCTATCTTAAATCTACTATAATTAAAGACTTAATAATATAGATATATATATTAAAGTTTAAGCTTAAATAAGAGTAGTTAAACCTAATAGAAGAGTATCTCTTAGCCAGTAAAGTTACTATTATAGAGAAGAAAAAAGTCTCTTTATATCTGTGATTAGGCTGACCATTGGGATGGGATGGGACGGGAATGGGAATTTCCCATCCCATCCCATCCCATTCTTGGCATCCCATTTCCCATCCCGTTTTCCCTCTTGGCATCCCGTTTCCCATCCCATCCCAAACATAGGGCTAGAATGGGATTCCCATCCCGTTCAACCGCACAAAACGGGAATCCCAATCCCAATTTTAAAATGGGATGGGATTCCTATCTGGATTAACCATAAAAACGGGATTCCCATCCTTGTCTTGGCATTATTTTGGGATTTTGGGATGGGATAGGATTCCTGTTTTCTATTCTAAAATCCTAAAATAAAATACAAAACACCTTTAATACATGGAATATAATAATTAAAAGTAATAATCAAAAGTAATAACTAAAGTTAAGTTTATTAAAATCTTAGAACTGCTAATATAATTAAATAAAGGACTTATTACTAGCTTTATTTTTATTATATATATTTTTATTTTAATTTTTATTCTCTTTTATTTTTAATTATAGTATCTTTTTATAGCTGAACAGTAGTATTGCTTGCAGTCTAATATAAGCTAAAACTATATAGTCTGTAATAATCTTTTGTAATAGTATATATAGTATTTTATTATAGGAATTTCCTATTCTATCCTATTCTATCCCGTTTTTTCTCTTGGCATCCCGTTTCCCATCCCATTCTAAATGTAGGGCTAAAATGGGAATCCTATCCTGTTTAACCGCACAAAACGGGAATCCCAATCCCAATTTTAAAATAGGATAGGATTCCCATCCGGATTAACCATAAAAATAGGATTCCTATCCTTGTCTTGGCATTATTTTGGGATTTTGGGATGGGACGGGATTCCCATTTCCCATCCCAAAATCCCAAAATCCCATCCCATCCCGAAATCCCTGGGATTATCCCGTCCCAACGGTCAGCCTATCTGTGATTGCAAGTAGCGGTAGGCTAAGGTAGGTAGAGAGTTGCCGATTCTCCTATGAAAGGTAGGGGATCCTTACATCTTTATATACACGTAGATGTTCCCTTCACTTCCCAGGTCACGTGCGTAGCTGCCTCAGGCAGCTATGCCCGGTAGACAGAAGTACTTAGCTATCATGTGTAGCCAATATACAATATAGGATTATATCCTCCTCTACTTAGCCTGTAAATACCCCTGAATTCACTATATCTTTCCTGTGAAAGTGTGCAATATAGCAGTAGTTAGCTATAAATAGTGGCAGGATTTTTGTTTATGGAATTGCCTTTATTTATAGCTACCACCAGTTATATAGTATAATGGTGTGTGTACTCGCGTAGCTACAATATAGTGTTAGTGACATTTACTTATAGGCTGATACTGGTAGCCATGGTGATCCTTATTGTCTCTTTACCATTATTTGTTATTGACGTGTAGTGACAATATATGCTATAGCTATAGTCAAGTATCTTTCTTTATTTATTCAGCTACTCTGTATTACTATTCTCTATAGTTCTTCTATAATCTTTTATTCTTTTATAGTATTTTCCTATTTAGCTCTTTTCTTAGCTTATCTTCTTTATTATCCTTGCAAGATTTCCTTATTTTATCTATTATCTAGTACCATGACTTTTTATAGTAATCTTAAGCAGGCTATAACTCGCGTTAATATCAAGTATTCTGATATTAGATTACTTACTAAGATAGGTATGGATCATGAATAGCTTGTGAGGTCTGTTAAAGAGAGTAAGTGAGAAACTGGATTATAATCCAAGAGCTAACTGTTATAGAGCTTCAAGATATCTCTAGTATTAATAGAACTGCTATTTATTTATTAAACATCTCCTGTAGCAGCGGTATTTCAAGTAAAGAAAAAATCCAGTTAACCAACAAGAATCATAAGACAGCATATATTCTGTATTATCACAGTCTTGAAGCTCAGGTACCTTATAATAAATATAAAATATCTGGTAGTTACTACACAATCTATATTGTCTCGCCCTCTTTTTATGGCACTGCCTTATATAGTAGTGCCTGTTCAAACTGTCTTGCCTGTAGTAGAGAAGCTAAATATTCAATTTATTACACGTTTAAGAAAACCGGTAGTGGTGCCCTAGACCCTGGTAGTATTGGGTACATATTAGCTATTCTATTCTTATTAACTAGTGTAGCTAATAGTTATAGAATAATTATAAGTCTTAGCAGACTAATACACGCATCTTATAGCAAATACGCGGAGCTTAAGGAATTACAAGCAATCACTATTAGTAACAGTAGTGTTCAGGAGTTAGAGAGAGAAGAATCTATAGCTAGTAGACCTATATCTGTTATCTCTATTAAGTGTAATAATAATACTAACCTCTCTAGCGCCCGTTCTGATTCTATTTCTGATATTATGAAGGAATTGAACCTGCTAGCGGAGCATATAGCCCATATATAGAAAATCTTAGATCAGGTGGTTCGCGATATCACTGTCCTCCAATATATTATTAATTTCCAGTTACTGGAGATTAAGGCAGTATATGATATTATTTATAGGCATGCAATAGATGGCTTATCCTTTAAAGAATATATTGCTATATTTACAGATCAAGATACTGTGGCTAATACTCTTAAACTCTTCTTTAGAATCTCCTAAGCAATCTTCTACTAAGTATTCTTGAATTATCAGTCCTTCTGTAAAATCTCTTCCAACCGCAGTGGTGGTATCACTAGTTCACTCTTCTGAGATATCTGCTCTGGACAGTACTTCCAAATTTTCTGATAAAATCACTGCAATGCTTGGATTAAAGACTAGTTCTAAGTCTTTTACTATATTAACTTATTCTTCTGTATCTTCTTCTCTTATAACTTCTTCCAAGTCTCTTTCTAGTTCCTGTTGTAAGATTTGTCTATTATCCAGTGCTATAATAAAGTTATTATATAGCACAGCTGGAAAGCATTACTTAGAGAATAGTCTATTATTTACTCCTGTCAGCGCTGCTTCTTGCAAGCTGTCTACTTGAGCTCAGTCAGCTCTCTTTAATAGCAATAATAAGGAGGTTAAGGTAACTGTCAAGAAAATAACTTCTAAGAAGAGAGGCAAGTGACTGGATACTTCTACAGCTATACTATTATTCTATACTTCTTTTATTAGAAGACTACTTGGTCTTATATATAGCTTTAGTAGAAATCTAAAGATAGTTTCTTAGTTCTATATCCTGTTCTTTAGTTTTCCAGTATATCTTGCTGAGTACTGTAGAGTATCTTATTTCCTTATTTCTTGTAGTGTGGGTAGAACCACTGTAATTAATCTCTTAAAGATTACTGTATTAGTATCCTGCAGTAGCTGTACTTCTTCTTTATTACCTATAATTAATTTTTTAAAGCTTGATATATCTTCTTCTTTATTACTATCTTAGTCTTCTATAACTGATGCATTATTGTTGCTGCTGCTAGCTAGTAATACAGATCTTTTTCTGGGCCTTCTAGAGCAGCCAGCTTCTATCAGTCTCTTCTTTTATATATATTTAATGTATTGTCTAATAATCTAATCTGCTATAGCTTATTATTAATCCTTCATCGCGTTCTCCCTTTCTTATTTATGTGCTAAGTAATTCTCTGATTGCTCTAATCTCTCCTACTCTTCCCAGGTCATTGTTGAGAGATTATTATAAGATAGCAGAGTAGATTATATACTGTCAATAACTTGATAGACTTTAACCAGTTTCTTTATAGCTATTTCTGCCTTCTTTAGATACCTATTTAGTAACACTGATATCTACAGCTATTGTAGATCTGTTACTCTGGCAGCTATAAGCTGTCTTTTGTTAATCAAGTTATAGAGAATTTACCCTTCTGGCTTCTCTAATATATAGATATCTAATATATAGGTTTTCATAACTTTATATAGTCTAAACTATTTGCTCTACAGTTTCTGCGGGTCTTTATTATAGACTAATATCCAGTTACTCTTCTTAAAGCTGTGTAACTTAATCTTCTTATCATAAATTTACTTCTGTTTAATTATATATATCTATAGGTATTTATTTGCTAGTATTCTTGTATATACTATTATTGAAAGTCTATCTTTTATATTTGTACTATTACTGTTATCTGTATTACTAGGTAATCTGGGATAGACTCTATATAATAGATAGAAAGGACTTATATATAAGGTAGTGTAGCAGTGAATACAGGTTATAAACACTGTTTATAGCAGGTATTTATCCTACAGTTATATAGATTTGTCTATCAGTAATTTAATAAGTATTCTACTAAGTGTTCTGTTAAGATTTTCTATCTTTCTATTTATTCAGAGATGGTACAGTATAGTAGTCCTATGTTTTACTTTAATAAGCTTGGTATAGTAATAGACTACTGTTAATAGAAGATTTAGTCTGTTATTAGATACAAGTTCTTCTATAGTACTATAGTTTATAAAGATTTTTTTATATAGAAATTATATTATTTCTTTATCTGTTACTTCCAGGACTGTCTTTGCTATAATCCAATCAGTGATATAATTAATTGCTATAATAATCTAGCAGTTGCTATTAGAGATAGTCAGTAGATAACTAATTAGATCTAGTCCCTATTTCTGGAATAGTTTAATTCTTTTATTTACTTAGTGATTTAATTATTTATACTTTAAGGTTTACTGTGAGTCTTATAAGATCTGGCAGTTTAAGTAGTTATATACTGCTAACTGTATCTCTTTCTTTATTAAAGATCATTATTCTCTATATTTAATTACTTCCAAGAGTTCTAGATAGTCTAGATAACTAAACTGTTTATATAATTCTTTTACTAGCTCTTTATATTCTGTTAGCTTTAGATATAGAATTATACTTTCTTCTATCTACAGCAACAATCGCGTATCATATCTTTTATTTAAGCTTAAGAGTATAAATTAATTAGTGTGTTATTATATATATATAGCTATATAGTATTTCTCCGGTAAGGAACTATTTTTTAAATAGTCTGTTAATATCTGCTGCTACTCAGCTTTATTAAGGTTCCCTAAGTATATTAGAATCTTATCTATTAGTATTCCCAGCATAGTATTTAGTTATAATATTAGAGGTTATGCTATATTTATAGGGTCTTTTCCTATAAAATCCAGTTATTTACTCAGTGTATCAGGCATGATAGTATTGGTATCCTTCTAATATTAAATCTTCAGGTTATATTCTTAGAACTTTTTAATTTATTAGGCTAGGCGCTTTGAATTTCTCTTTGTTATATTTAGATATTGAAGGCTATTATAGTCAGTGATTATAGTGGTAGTAGTGCTGTTTTCTATATAGCACTTCTATTGCTATATAGCTTCCTTAATAGTGAGTAACTCCTTCTTCTATACAGGATAGTTTTATTCTGTAGGGCTTATCTTCCTGCTGTTAAAAGCTACAGGATGCCATTTACTATTTTTCCCTTGCTGTAGGAGAACTATTCCAATAGCCTATTCTGAGATATCTATCTCTATACAGAAAGACTTATGGATATCTACTAAAACTAATACTAGGACAGAAGTAAGAGCTTTCTTTAGTTATCTAAATATAAGCTTATATAATACTGACTATATAATGGCTTAGAACTTATTTAGATATTTAGTTATATCTTCTTTCTTCAGTAACTCATGTAATGGTACTACTATTCTTATAAATCCTTCTATAAAGCAGCAGTAATATATTGCTAGTCCTAGGAATTATTATACTTTATATATATTTCTTAATTATAGCTACTCCTTAATAATGTTAAGCTTTACTGATAGAGGCTATATAGTTTCCTGTTCTATTATATATCTGCAGAACTCTCACTTCTTTTTAAAGAAAAGATATTTGCTAGACTATATATATAAGTGTTCTTGTTATAGCACTTCCAGAATCTTATATAGATATTTCTAGTATTCTTTCTGTATCTTAGAGAAGATTAGGATATTATCTAGATAGACAGTATAAAAGTTATTTATATAGGGAGACAGTATTCTATTTATTATTATCTAGAATATTATTAGTATATTATATAGGCTAAAGAGTATAGCTAATTATTTAAACTTTCTAAATATTATATTAAAGACTATCTTAGATATTAAGGATTTATCTATTCTAATTTACTAATATCCTGATAGAAGATCTATTTTTAATAGATACTGAGATTATTCTACTATATTAATTAGTTCTTGAATTCTTAGTAAAGAATAGCTATTCCTTACTGTAATATTATTTAGTACTTGATAGTCAATATATATTCACCATTTTCCTTCTGACTTCTTTACAAAAATAACAGGGAAACCCTATATAGAGGCTAATAGTTATATTAGTCCTGTTTTTATTATTTCCTGTAGCTATACCTTTAGCTTCTTAAGCTTTTCAGAAAATAGTAGGTAGGTATTAATATTGATCAGGTGTGTATTACTGGTAACTATCTTATATATCAACCCTTGCTCAGAAGATAAGATAGAGAGTAGTAATTCTTGAAAAACATTACTATATTCTTTTATAATAGAGATAGTTATTAGATTTACTATACTCTTCTCTTTTCTATTATCTGCTATATATATTAAGGAGAGAGAGTTTCTTCTTCTATCTTCTTATAGCTTTCGCGACTTGTCTTGCTGAGATAAGATTAAGAAAACTAGTAGCAGTATAGATATACTGTCTAGGGTTACTTAGTACTATCTAATAGAATTATCTCTAATAGTCTTATAGGGTTATGATACCTGTCTGCCAATTAATTAGTAGATTAGTAGTTCTTAACCAGTCTCTACTGAGTATAATATTATACTTATCTAATACTATCATCTATACTTGGACTTATTCTGTCTATTCTTCTAGTTATAGAGAAAGAGTATAGATATCACTTATCTTTATAGTAGTACTATTAGATAGGTTTACTAGTAAAGATATTTAAGCTTATCCCTACTATTTTATTTCTGCTAGAATCAATCCCTGTGCTATAAAGGTATGGCTAGTCCCTGAGTCTACTAAGATATATATTATCTTCTGTGTTAGTCCAGTGCCTAAGAATCTCTTATAGCAGGATAGGGAGTTATCTAACGCGTGAAGGTGTCTATTCTGGTATCAGATCTGCTTTATATTATATATAGCTTTAATATCCTGTCTATTTAGTGGATCAGGTATCTTAAACTTATTATTCTTTTCCAGGAAGGCTTCTGCTATTTAGTTAACTAGTCCTTCCTTATCTAGTGACTATATACTTTTTTCTCTTTACTAATACTGGTATTAGATTTTAACTAATATTCCCGCGCAATATACTCTCTTTTATTATAGTGATAGTATTTAGAGCCTTGTCCAGACCTATCTCTCTCTCTTGGTATTTGGTAATCTCTATTTCAGCGGTTATCTGACCTGTATAGTGTATTTAGATCTATTAGATTGATATATCAATTATCTGCTGCTGGCTGCCAGTTACTGTAGATTAACTAATATTGGATATGGTTAGCTATAGTGATGCCTTGCTTATATTAAATAAACCTTTATACTATTCTATTAAAGATAGTAGAAGAATTCAGTTTGCGGGTCCACATAGTGTAAAGAGATTTTTTAGTTCTGATAATAAACTTCTATATATAAATATATTCTAGTAATAATAGTAAAATATAAGTCACTACTTTAGTAAGAGTACTTATATAGGCCTGTACTATCTTTATACCTTATATATATTGTTTATAGGCTTCTTACTATTTTATCTTGCTAAGATACTTGCTAAAGTTATTATAGACCTACTGCTTTAGCTTGTTAAGTGTGGTAATAGACTGCTCTATTCTGGCAGCTATATAATTTTCTCTGGCCTTCTAATACTCTCAGATACTTCCAGTAAACTTTTACTTAATAATAGTTATCTTTTTAAGGTCTGTAGTATTTTTCTATACTAGGATTTATTTATTCTTAAAGAACTGATTAACTTATTATAGCTATTTTTTAGCAGTCTCTTGCTTGTACCTGCTATTATAGTAGAGGATTTACTCTAAGTTTAAGATCTTTTGATATAGCTGTTCACTTACTATAGTTATTAGTTCTGAAGCTGGTATTGCTATTCCAGCAGTAGCAGTGGTCTGTGATTGTTCTACATACTGGAGACAGGTATCTATAGTATATTGTAATTACTTAATCACTCCCTGTGCTTCCTTATTTCCTGCTAGAGTCCCTAAATAGGCAAGCAGCTGTTAGAGTTCCTGGTCTGATATTGTAGTAATAGCTTTAACAGATAGCAGGTACTGTTTCTTATAGATTTTTATTAGATTATTTCTTTAATGGAGTCTCTTTTCTTTTCTTAAGTTATTCACTACTCTTTATAGGTGACCTGTTTCAGCAGCGTTATCTAGCTTATAAGGTCTATCATGCCTTGCCTTTAACCTACAGAATCTAACTGAGTATTATGGGGCTTTATAGGCTAAGATCCGGAACTCAGCCTCCCTTTTTAGATATGCTACCAGATATGATTATAAGTAGCGGTAGGCTAAGGTAGATAGAGAGTTACCAATTCTCCTACAAAAGATAGGGGATCCTTACATCTTTATATACATGTAGATATTCCCTTCACTTCCCAGGTCACGTGCTTAGCTGCCTCAGGTAGCTATACCCAGTAGACAGAAGTACTTAGCTATCACGTGTAGCCAACGTACGACATAGGATTACATATCTATAGACTAATTTTCAGCTAGTTAATAATAACAAGAAGAATAATTCTAGTAATATTTAAACTGAAATCTAAGGCTAGCCAAGTAAATGATAATATATAGCTACTAGAGAAGAGAGTTAAATAGAAGAATAGCTAGTAAAATAGTCTTATAAATCAGATAATAAAACTAAATATCTATTACCTGAGAATAATATATTAATATGGGGTTCTAAGAGAATTTATAAGGCTTTAAAAGAATTTAAAAACTATAAAATCAGTAAACTATAGTAATATAGCTTAATAAATAACTTCTAAGAAGTATTATTTACTTTATTATATAATCTATATCTTATACCTGTAATATGACTTCTATATATCTTAAAATAATAAAATACAGATATAATAAGTATAAATTATATAGTTACAAAAATAGCTATATTTATATTGTTTGCCTATTCATAAAGTATCCAAATCTAAACTGCGGATACCATTTACTATCCATATTGTATTGTTGCGGATATATGGATAACAAATTACATCCAAATCCGCGGATATGCGGATTTGGATATGCGGATTTGGATATGCGGATTTGGATATGTCGCGGATGCTGCCCCAGCCTAGTGTTGATAGGCCAGGCAGAATTCAAGCCGTTTTCTGCATATTTCTTCAGTAAGACCAGGTTTAGTAGTTGGTTTGGCTGAGTGGAAACCTGCCTTTCTAAGAATTCACCAGGCAGAGGCAGGTGATATACCAGTTTCAAAAATACTTACAGCTTTTTTCTCGGCCGTTTTTATCTTTCTGAATAGCTTTAACTACTGCCTGCTTAATAGAATCAGCTATTTCAGGCCTACTAGACCTAGGATCATCCTCTAGATATTCAACTAGGATTCTAGAATCCTTAGTAGAATCAAAACCACGCGCTTTGGCCTTTTGATTCTAAAAGTAGATCGCTGAGTGAGGTAGGCCACTAAGCCGCTCTATTTGAGCAATATCAACCTTTGTATTTAATAGTGAAATCACTTAAATCCTGACCCCTAAAGGATAGTGCTTTCCAGGCATTCTGGATAGGTAGGCAGGTAGGCAGGTAGGCAGACAGGTAGGTAGGCATACTGACCGGTAAGAATATCAAAACACCAGAAATCATGAATAGGGATCAAATCCTCTATTCTGAATAGCTTCATATTGCTTTTTCCCTCTGAAAATGATGAAAAAATGATCTATCAGCTATATGAGTTTGATTATATGGCAATTTGTATGGTAAAGCCCTTACCGGGTTGACTGCCAAGCTTACTAGCGTAGTTGGAAAACTTTTGCAACACAGCTCCGTAGAGGTGTTGAGCTTAGATACCCGCTCACGACTTCCGTTACGCGAGTCTTAGTTTCGAGGCTAATGAAAGACTGTCCTGTTAAAACGGCAGGATATCTATCAACTATAAGTTGTGAGTACCTCGGACCTTGAATTTTCTGTTTGTTATTATTATTGGTGCATGCTTTGCAGCAGCCTTGCATTAGTCTCGAGACCAGGCCTCGTCCAACGGAAGTAGAGCCGTGAGGGGTATCGAGAGCCCCCATTTCACCCTTTTTTTTCCCCTCGTAAACTCCTCTTACGGAAAATGTCTATCAGCAAACTCACCAATTCTGCCCTTAACTTTGGTCTTGAAGTTTCACCTGCCCTGGCAAATCTTAATTTCGATTTCTCAGTATTTAGATTGAACGTCGAGCCTGAGTATCAGGCCATTGGAGAAGCTTTGTCATGTAGCCGTCGTCGTGAAGCAGAGCAAGGCCGACCACAGGTGACAGCAAGAAAGCTTGCTCAGCTGTTTGCTGCGTGTCTCCCCCGTGCGCCCAATCTGATCAAGGCTTACGGAAAGCGAGCATCCGAGATTATTGAGGATTCAAAAATCAGCAATGACCAACGAGCCAAGTATGGAGTGTTTGCCGAACAAGCTGGGCCGGATGCGACTAGTTTATGGGCGGCTTCAACATCCGGAAGTCATGCAGTCGCAGTTCATCTGCTAGCCTGCATGCTGGCCAGAATGTGGGATGCTGCTTATGCTGTCTCTATCTGGGTGGAAATTGTTGAAGAAAGACGAAGGGAAATTGAGAAAGAGCTGGAAGATACGAGCTTTGCTCATACTGCCACCCTAGTGGCGGCTAGATGCGAGATCTCGAGGGAACAGCTGGCCGAATGGGATGCCAGCACTCGTGCTTGGCTGAGAATAGCCGACAAGTCTAAGAGCGAGCAAGTCAAGAACCTCTCATTGATAATGGATCAGGTTCGCCTACCAGTCAATACAGAGGAGCAAACATTTGCAAGTGTCATGGGCGCTTGGAAGACCTCTTTGATCAACATGGATGCTCTGCTTATTGGTAAATCTCAGGGCGTTAAAAGTGGTGAGCTTTTGTTAGCAGCCTACTCCTGGCATCTATTCCCCTACATATCTTCAGTGTCGACTGTTTCAACTGGTTTTGTCGATAAAGATCCTCTATTCCCGTCAAGCGCCACGATAACCATTGGCTTGGACGAGAGTCCAATGGTCAGGTTACCCAAAGACAAAGCACTACGGCAGAGTGTTTACTGGTCCCTGCCACTTGCCCGTGTGCGACAGTACGGTCCCCCGATAAGATGTATGGGTACTCTAGATAGTCGGGAGAGAGATCGACTCTCGGTAAAGGAATTCCTTCACGTTTTCCTAGGTTCTTATTTGCGAGGCTGGAGGGAGATTGGTTTACGCACCAAAGCAGCTGTCGGGTTGTTGTCAGAGGTAGAAGTCTTACTTGCCCAAGCCGCAGCGTTTCCAGATTGCCCAGAGGCAACAGCACTTATAGAAAATCCAGAATCCTGGTTGGCCCTTCTTTTTGAAGCTGCCAATGAATATCGCACATCTGTTGGAAACCAAAGACTCAGGGCTGACAGTCTTGTATCTCTCGGTCGGAGATATGCGGATGAATTTCTGGGAACACAGTCGGTATCGTTAGCTGATCTCTTACGCCAAGGACAGTTTGTAAACCTAGTGAATGAGGAGGAGGTGAAAATTCAGTTCCTTCGCAAAGTTGCATTGGAAATGTCCGAGCTGTTAGGACACAAGAATCTCATTATTAGGTGCAAGCAGTGCTACGGGTCAACCGATGTTTACGAATATGCGACCGCTCTTCCTCTTGACATGGAAATAGTGAACACTGAAGATGGCGACGGGAACGAGAAGAAGAGAAAGCTCTATCAGTTTCTGGATAATTCCGGGCATCGACGATGGCTGTGTGCGGGTGGAGGCCTCTGGCAAGAATTTCAAAAGATTGATGGCGCATTCTACACATATGAGGAAGAAAGAGACCATACAGCATTCAGTTCCATTGATGAATTCTTCAGCTTCGAAGAAATGGTATTCCCGGAGGTCGACCAGCGCCAGCTAGTGGATGAGACATATCGGAAGAGAAAAGCAAGATACGAGTCGCTTGGGGAGGTCATTCTCAAACGCGAAGACTTGACTCTTTCGAACCTCGCCAAAGTGAGTAACTTTGAAAGTAACTATCTACATCAGACAAGCCTTTCCAAATACACGTTTCTATACGGTGACGAGCATTCGACGGCCCTCTTCGTCCTTGGAAACACGCCAAAATCTCTAAGCAAAGATTGGATATCCAAGACGGATTTGCGGCACTTTTCTTCTCTTTCTGAATTGGGATCAATATGCCCAAGTGCCTTTGCGCGCAGCATGTACGGGACTTTAGAGTTACCGGGCGGATTGGATAAAGACACTGGTGCTCATTCTTCGACAGCCCTCAAGGCAGTGTCAATCATAATGAAACTATACAAGTCACTCCCTACGGCGACTATCGATGTTCGCATTCTTCAAAAGTATGTCGTCGACTCGTGCTGGTTCAGAAAGTATGAGAAACGGCAAAAAAACGTGTTTCAAGATGCTCCAACTATACCGGAGTCTCTCCAGCCCTATCCATTGTTGGTCAAAGAACTGGAGCGCGACGGACCAGATTCCCATACACAACAGCTAATGCGAATACCAGAGTCCTTCGACATTGGTCCCTTGGACTTGACTGAAGCCTTCTCCTGTATTGCCCTTTTTGATTCTGGAAAGTACGATGTACATCCAGAAGCGTTAGAGAACACCATAGCCATGTCGTCGACAGACTCATTATACGTTTCCGCTTCTATCTTATCTGACCCGTGGGATCAACATCGAATTCGGGGTATCGTTCATATAGAAGGGAACATCGGCCGCCCTGGTGTTTCATTTCTTGTGCCGCCACCAATGCCCATGGTCAAGGATGTTAGGATTAGTGAATGGCCACAAATGTCCGACCAGGTTTTTGACGGGAATCTTAAGGATGAGTTCTCGAATACATCCTTACATTTAAGGTTCACTGGAGACAGCTCCAAAGTAGATGCTGGCTCTAGCCACGTCCAGGACTCAATGGTACAAGCTGGAGACGCTCATCTCGCTCCATGATAATAAAGAGTGGGTGGCCGATTTGGACATCAACAAATCCCTCCAAAGCTCTACTTTACGAAGAGTCGGTGTTTGCACGAATAATCTTCATCTGCCGGGACACGAGCCGCAGCGTGTCTTAATGTGTGTTGACAACTGGAATGAGTTGGTAAAGCCCCCAGCTGAAGAAGGTATAAGCCTTGTCCGCGCCCACAGGAATTGGGAAGCACGATTAGCTGCCTCCGCGCTTAGTGTGTCACTGGGCTACACTGCCCTGATTCTACCAGAACACCTTTGTTGGCAATGCTTTGAAAAAGAACTGGAACAAGTACAAGATAGCAAACGAGTGGTTATAGTGTCTTAAGGCGGGTACTCATATTCACTTACGATTTATAAGCAACGGGCCTACTTGGTGACAATGATAAAGGCATGGGATTCTCCTTACCCATTGCAATTCATGATAACAAGCTTGTCGTATATTGATAAAAGGCAAACCATCGGCGTATTGGGCAACACTTATTCTATTATGAAACATATTGCAGAAAGTAGCTTTGTTTTGTAATTCTAAATCAACAAGAGAACATTACAGTGTATTTTATTGCGTATGGTTTAACTAGCCCTATGCTATATTGAATCGCAGAATGAGCTATCATAGTGCCAAACAGCTTCACGAGCAAGTATATGACCGGAGAGGCAAGGGAAAGAAAGGCAAGGTGGTGCTCCAAAGCCTTTCCTACATATACAGAAGCCATAATATACCAACAGCAAAATACCGCTACCAAACGGCAAAAGCTCCCCGGCGGTATATGTCAGAAATACACAATGAGCTATCAAAGTGATAACGAAGAAGGAAAACTTCTGAAAACAGATCCCTTGATAAGTCTGATAATCTTTCCACGCGTCATAAAGTTCTTTCGGATCAAGTATCGCTCTGTGTCGGTTTCATCAAATATGCACAGCACTAAATATCTAGAGGGCATCATGCTATACTTAGAATGAGTTTCTACTCGATAATGTGGCCGAAGACACTCAAACATCAAGCCTCGCGGGCTTGAAGAGTATAGCTTAGTTGGATCATGAATTTGATTACTGATCATCTTTGTGGGCTGAAGTCTGAGTCGTCTTACTATAGCTTTAGCAGCTATGCGGAAGAAGATACGAGCTGGCTCACTTGGGTTCACAATATGTGTTTCTCTTTCTGAGCGCACCGCAGCGGAAACTTTTATTGACTTAAGTAAGGCCTTGGGCTAACTGTATTTCTTGGGTTATCCGGCCACCCGGCCGCCCTTCTAAAATTGAAGCCATACAAAACACCATATAGTTGCATTTGTATAGAATAATGAGTGGTTCTATGGATTTGGGCAGTTTGTAATCTTATGACCCTCTACATTGCAACCAGAACACCTAGGTGGGGCGCGTCTAGGAGCCGATTCAGCAGGTAAAGCCCCATCTGCCTGTATAGCTTCATCTGCATGTTCTCTGCTTTCTATAAGCGCCCTTGCTTCCTGAACTGATACACTTGACTCTATTTAAACCTGCTTTTTAGAGCGCTTTTGCTTTTTCAAGCCGCTTTTCATGAGCGGCCTGGTATTGCTCGATTTGATGCTTTAAAATAGTTACCTCAGCTAAAGCCTGTTCAGCACCTTTTAAAATCTGATTTAAATTCAGGGTTGGAGTTGCCAACCCGTTTGCGGGTTATGGCGAGGCCTAGACAGTACTAACCCGCACTCCGAGTAGACTTCGGCAGAGCCCAACCTTGGGCCCAGATCTTCGGCCCAAGGCCCAACCTACTATGGGCCGGGGGTTGAGATTTTGGGCCCAAGCCTAATCCCCAGGCCCATGATAGGCCCCCAATGGGCCTCTATAGAAGCCTATTTATATATAAAATCTGATTCTTGGTATTTATAAAGCTGCTAAGTAATTAAATTAATATACTGTTTTTTATATTTATTCTAATTTATTTACTGGATTTCTTTATAATATTGTCTAAAGACATTAGTAATTTTAAGAAATATCCTGGAAATTAAATTAATTATAACTTATTTTAAATTAATTATCTATAAAATTCTTAAATATTAGCTTATTTTAGTAGTATTTAGATGGCTTAAGGATAAGCTTAATATAAATATAGTGAAATATATTTTCTGGAGAAAAGAAAATATATAATAAAAAAAATACTTACTTTAGCTTTAATCTATTAATTTTCTATATTAAATTAAAGCTAAGATTCTCTATTCTTTATATATTAAGTTTAAACAGTTATATAAAAATATAACTTTATATAAATTTAGTTTTTTATTATAACTATATTACTTTATCTGACTATAAAATTTTTTAAGGATTTCTAAGATTAAGTGGGCTGGAAATAGGCTATCTATAGGCTTTTACTAAGTTTTTATAAATATTAATAGACTAAGTTCGTTAGGCAGAATCTGAATAACAGGAATTTATTAGAGACCGCGGACAGCTTCTGCCGAAATGGGATGGTCTTACATATGTTTTCGTAAAAGGACCCCAGTAGTCCTTTGTTATGTCGAGATTATGTGTCTCGGTGGGTGGGATGCCTACAAACTCTATTTGAGCATTTTGCGGCTCTGGGATGGGCTCAGATTTGGCGAGATCTAGTTCCAGTATAGACCAGTCCAGACAGCTATCAGAGTCATTCGTGTACACTTGATCACATTGGTTCTGCGAGAGATTGAAATTTGCGTAGTAACCCATTATGTCACACAGCGGGGGCAGTTCTCGTTATATGTACTGAGAATAGTGTCCAGTAATGGGCTAGTTACAGCGCTGAGAATATTTCCGGTGCATTTAGACTACTTATCTGGCCGGACAAGATATTCTGGGCCGTGGGGCTTTATGAGAATCACTCTCGTCCGCAAGTAGGTATACATAACCATGGTAAGAGTGTCAGTGGCTGAGATTTAAGGATTGGCATATGATAGGCCAGTGCAAGAAGCTGTCACAGAAAGTAAACTCCGCACGGGGCTATTGAACGTGAACTTTAAACTTCATATGGAACTTGGTTCCAGACCAAATGTAAGCCAAAGAGCATTGTCGCATCCTTTTTGTCAGGCTGGTTCAAGGTGTTCAATGTAACGTCAACATGATTCAGTCAATATAAGAAGCGTGTTTAATGGCCTAGAAATAACCGGGCTCAGCAGATTTACTAAAAGTCATTTCTGTACTGGTCCACACTAACTGTTACCCGTTGAGGATAGAAGCTATATAAAAGTTCGGGTAACTGTGCCGATACTAATGACAGTAGCAAGCAACTTAGGACTTCATGTTTCAACTTCTGAGAAGTTAACCAGTTGCTGACCTCTTTCTGTGCAGGGAAACGGGCTCAAAAGAGCTCGGGGAGCTCCAAGGGAGCCAATGGATTCTGCATGCAAGAAAACATTGAATATATTGAGGAGAATATGACATCCTTTTATTTCTTGGAAAGAAAAGAGGGGAAGTTAAACGGAGAAGATCTCAAATAAAAACAAAGATGGTAGAATATTTATACAAACTAACAAAGTCCTGTAGATCACTAGTAGCGACCTATCTTATCTAGAATCATAAAGGTGTTACCTGGTATAGAGGCGCCGACAGTGGTTGATATCGAATATAAGACGAGTGAAGTAATGAGCAGAAGTGGCGCGTAGAATATGTATTTCGTGGAGGAACCGGGCAATATCTTTCCAGCGTCCCACCAAGTAGCCTTGTTGTACGTCCGTTATAGGGTTGAGCACTATCAGTTTGGAAATAACAACCCGTATATCTGCCAAAGGATGGGGTATTCTGATACATGTGCAAGGCAAATATATCTACTTAAACTACGTATTACAAAACTTTGCTATACTTCCCATGTGAAGCGTTTGTTCCATAATTTGCTCTGAATAATATCTTAACAGCAAAACCGGTGGATGATCAACACCCCCTTTATTAAGGTGATATGCTAGTCACTGCATATTTCCAAGATAATATCAGGGCCAGGTGGCTAGGGCGCATCATTGGTTACGCAATCTCTTCTGAGATCCTCTGAAAGCTTAGCAATCATGCATCGAGCTTCCAGAATGTTTCGAGCGAACGAGGCGGCGAAAGTACTATTCTGTGGTGTCCTAACGGGTAGCTTTGCTGAAACACAGTTACTTTCAGCGGCAATGGGCCAGTCAAAGTACAACTAAGGGAGATAAGTTTTGTTGCGCTACCGAACCGGAAATAAGCTCCGTCCAATTACAGACGGATCTATTCATGATAATGATGCAACGAGCGAAATATCATACTGTCATCTATAATTGCTGGCGACATTTATTGGAACAAAGTGGAAGTTGTTATGGGCTGCCAGGGTGATATGTCTCCATCCACTGTTTCCCTGTATAATATCTCCTGGCTTTTCCCTACCCGTTGCGGATCGCACGCCTTCTAACCCACTCACTCCTATAAGTGATGTCACCACATATTTTTCAAGGGTATCTTTGCCTTTCTGATCCGGTCATAGACATTCAATGGTAAGGGCTCTATTCTCAATTCGGATCAATTGGTGTTGTAATTCAAAGGAAGATTAATTGTTGTTCATTATTTCTCTAAACCCGAGGGTTTATATACAAGTTGAACATCAGATTGCCAATCAATCTGATCCTTATACGGAATTTATTCATCATCAGAAGCTCTATAGTTTACCTGGTCAAGCCTCAATTCACAACGGTTAGCTCCATGATATATCTGCTTCAATTTGAATTATCGTGCAATTCTACATATTAAATGTCTAATATTAGCTACCTCATCATCTTAACTAAATCCTACAAATATAAATTGCTCAGGTCCATGTCTCCTCGCCTTAAAAGCGACTTCTCCTCCAGTGCCTCCTGCCTAACAAACTGAAATAGTTGCAGGAACTGATGCTATACTGTTTTGTTTTTCCGCAAAATAACAACAGCCCTTAATAGAAGATTAGGTTAAGATGAGCGCCATGCAATCTGTGAATCAAGACTTGAAAGCACTAAACTGATATCTACCTCTATGGCCCGCAAGGCAGAGGCACAGGTGCAAGCTCTATGCCGAGGACAAGGTCTATCACCAGGCCTTGTCCAACGCATTCAGGTAGCTGCTGTACAGGCAGTAGCCCTATATGGAGCGGAAATCTGGTGGCAGGGTCAAAAGGATCGAGTTAGGGGTATCCAATATATGGTAAATAGACAGGCACGCTCTATTACAGGGATGCTGAAAACTACCCTAATTGAGCCACTTATCAAAGAAGCAACTCTATACCCAGCAGAAGCCCTGCTAGATAGGTGCCAGAGGCAGTATACCCTAAGACTACTGGGGTTGCCCAAGGGCCATCCGGCTCAGGCTATTCTACCGGTGAGCTTCCGCACGGCGGACTGCCACGCGCAGCCTGGGAAACAGCCTATAGATAACTGAATATGGGCAGAAGGCCCTAATACACGAGGCCTATAGAACCTAGATCAGTATCTAGCAGCCAGAATAGCTAGTATCTTAAGAACAGATCCCTCAGCAGGATTTAAAGAAGTAGTGGAGGCTTTTTCCAAGGCATTCCCGGGCACTATACTAGTGCCTATGGAGAAAGAAGCACACAAACAGGCAATGGCCCCTTATAAAGGCCTAATAATATAGTTAGATAGGTCACGCTTAAAGAATGGATGAACTGGAATAGGTATTGTATGGTTAGAGCCCTCAGGCACCTGGAAGGCTAAACAGATACCATTAGGACAGGGAAAAGAGATATTTAATGCAGAGCTAATAGGCGCCTGTAAAGCACTTGACATAACTGAACAGCTGAGACATAAAGGCTCTATTAGGGTTCTATTAGATTCCCAGGCAGCTATAGCCCAGCTGCGAGACAATAGAGCTGGCCCAGGGCAATGCTGGGCAATTCAGGCTCAAGATACAGTCCAGAGGCTTCAGAATCAGGGATACCAAATTACTATTTAATGGATCCCAGGCTACCAAGAGGTCCTAGGGAATAAGAAGGCTGATCAAGCTGCTAAGACCGCTACTGAAAAAGCCCCTAGAGATATAGATAGGAGCCTCAGCCTAGCGTACCTGCGCAGGGCATGTACTGAGGCAAACCAGGCCCAGAGACAACAATGGCTTGTACAGGCCCTGGAGAAACGATCCTACAGGGCCCAACAGCGCTATCAACCCCAGAAAGGATAGAAACTAGATCTAGTGGCAGGGACAGCGCCAAAGCGGCTCGCTTGTTGATACTATCAGCTCAAGATTGGGCACACAGCAATACCAACCTATTTAAGTCAGATAGGGATCCGAGACTCACCTAGATGCCAAAGCTGCCAGGCTCTATAAGGAACTACAGGCTATCTACTAGTGGAATACAGACAGTGGCGCTATCAGAGACAGGCTCTGTACAGGGCCCTAGTCAAGGCAGGGGTATTACCACCTGGATAGAGAGAGATAGTCCCAGAATACTGCCTTTTCAAGAATCAGAGAGCTACCAAGGCCCTTATGGCCTTCCTTACAACAATAACTATTGGCTGCTTCCCAGGGGAAGTAGCTAGGGAGATAGACAGAGCCTCTAGGGATAATCTTTGGGGTCTAGAGATAGTAAAAGAAGCAGAAAGTAGAGGAGAAGGATAGTAGTAGGGGCCATCTAGGCATACCTAGATAACGCCCAGCAGGTAATGAACACCGAGGAGGGTATAGCCCAAAAGCTCTGGCGCTGATAGGCGGCTCGGGCGAGGAAAAGGATTGGAATGAACACACAAACGATAGAGGGGGCCGATAGAGCCCCTAGGGACTATTAGAGGCAGTGGCCTAAGCTACTGCCTAGACACATGTGTCTGTCATAGCCAACGGCTCGATACGGACGTTAAACTTGATTATTAATAATAATAATAATAATAATTTATACTATTGTCGGCAATTATAAGGGATGCAAATGGTTAAAATAAACAGAGTGGAGATAATACACTTGATTATTATTGTAATTTCTTTATAGAAGCAAGAATGTGGAGCTTTACGCTATGGGGTGGACACCATTGCTGTAGAACTCAAATTCTACAGTAGAATACTACTACTTGTAAATGTCACACCTACTAGAGGTATTTCGGGCCTATCTTTGATCTATTTTACAGTAAGCTATAGAATACTTGGTTTCCCGATGCCAGTGTGGTCGATTTATCAACAGAACCCCAATATCTAAAACAGGATTGTATGTATCAAGGAGAGACTAGCTAAGCAACGGTCCACTGTGCGGTGTTAGTTGCTTGGGATTGGCTCACGTATTAACGCGGAAAGGATGTGATAATGTGGCACTGCCAAGGAGATGGGGCGTGGAGTTGCCAAGTGAGTCTGACCACAGAGGTTCAGGCTACTTTCAGCCCCTCAGGCTCGCATGAGAATAATATATATAATAACCCCGCACTACTGTGGCTAGCTGAACAACTGAGTATCCACAGTATTAGTGGTAGGTATCCTACATGACCTACAGCCCACAGTAATACCGCAACCACCTGAATTTAGTACCAGTAGTACCTCGTTGCTGTCTGAGCTGCATATCGAATGTCATAATATTTATTTATTACAAACCAGGGCCAATTAGGGAGCGTATAGTTGGCGCCTACTTAATTTTCTGCTACCACAATGCACAGACCTCCTGCCACTTCTGGAACAATATTATTATATTCCGAAAGTTACGGACCCACTTTTAGAAGTCTGCCTCAACTATATCCTCCCAATTAGAGGGTGAGTAGTAGTAGTAGTAGTAGTAGTAGTAGTAGTCCTCATTGTCCTGTTCTAGCTTGCCTATGTTACATGGCCGCCATGCAAGGTTGAGCCGTCCAGCGGCTCCGTAGAACACTGCCTGCAGTGGCTGCAGGAGTAGCGAGATAAATGTATATAATAGTGTTGTGATCTCAGGGGGAAGATGGGCAGAATGATGCTGTATCAGCTACACATACGTAGCCTACCGAGGACCGGATGCCATATGATAGATACTCAATTATCTATGGACGACTTGCCTCACTTCTACTTCTCTACCCTTCTATTATGCTGTTCTCCTTCCTCCTTTATATCTCTTCTTCCTCCGATTCTATTACCTTCTAGAATCTAAGGGAATCGTCGTTGACCCACAGCCAAGCCAGTAGATCACGTAATCCTATAGATTCGTATCAGAGACGAAGCCAGCTCAATCACGGGTGAATAAAGACGAAGGCAACGGAAACTGGTTAAGTGAAGTCGACGAGACGAAGGGCGCAGCGGCGATCTCCGAGGGAAAAGAAAAAGAGGGGTGGCTAGAAGGACGGATGAAACGACGGTGGGGATTGAGTGGGCCACAATAGTCACCAAGGACTTTGGCCTGAGCACAGATCTGCTCTACCTGTCCATCGTAGCGCCTGACCTGCGCTCCAAAGTGCATATTTGACCCATCAATACACACCGAGAAGTCAGATGTAACGGGTTTAGATCGATCTTTTATCGATCCATGCCAGAGCAGTATACACGCCTAGTAATTCTACACGTCCACCGCATGCCGAAGAGCCAGGGTGCAGGCGATCTTATCCTAATAGAGGGATTGTTATAGCTGATAGTTTATATCTTTCTATCTTGTATAATTATTAGAAAGTCACTTTCATGACTTGGCCTATTTATAATGAATAGGGACCTGGGGAATCTACTACTTTTGCCCCTACTAAACATTATGCCTGTGTATATTTAGCTAGTAACCCTCAACTACAACGTGATAGAGTAGTGCAATGCGGTGAAGGAGGTCGATGAACTTAACGGGAGTTCAAGCCAAGGGTGTGGGATCTGAACATCCCATTGGACTTCCGGTTGATCTTATGTTTAAGAGCCCATAATATCCAATGATGGGAGAGTAGGCCACAGCAGCCCATTGACCCACTCATGAACAGGGCATTTACGGCTATTATTCATTGTATCGTAAGATTTTTGTGGGTTATAAAAGGATTAGGAGGAACTTGGCTCTGAAGAAGGGGATATCTAGACCTGTCTGCAGTTTCTTAATCAACTCAATCCTCTTTCTATCCTATCATCCATCAGCGTCCAAAGCACAATAACTTCTTGTCTACCCTTTAATCCTGAAGGCGCCTAAGGACCTAGCTATATTCTTCCAATAGCCCACAATGGTCGACCTTGGAACGCTTGAGCGCCATTCCAATAGAGCCTTTGAGCTCGGTCAAATTTCTAGGTGCTACAATTACATCGCTGGCGAAAATTGGAACACGGGCACCTTTTATGAGGCCGTCCTCACCGTTGACGAAAAACACGGAGATAAAATTAAGGATTATTTACATGATTGCATCGACAAAGATGATGGACGATTCAATAATAATCGGGTTTATCACTTTGCAGCTTTGGCAGTTGCTGCCGCTAGGGGATATTTTACGGACGAAAATCAGGGCTGGTGAGGAGCAAGGAAGTACACTGTCTTATTTCGGCTATATCTTTTCTTAAGAGGTTTCCTTGATAATGGAATCAGTTGACCCTGAAGCTAAGATTAACTACGGGGAGCGGTGAACGAGCAGCCTAGGTAGGACTCGAGGGATTAGAGCTATGTTGATTACTTGCTATTATTACTGAAGGTCAAATCTATCTGTATATCAAAACCACCCATGTCAGAAAATCTCAGCATCGACCATAGAGTTTCAATATTACGCTCAATTGCAAGTGATGAGTATGGTCCCCATAGTTTTGTATTTCCGATACAAAGAACATGACACAGTACTACCCACCACCGCTGCCAATCTCAGCCACGCCCTTGGGAGAACTGTATCATAATAATTGGAAGTCAATGTGATTAGTGTAGTCTACCCTGGCCCTGCCGGGCCCGACGCGTGTAGTGCCTTTGCATGATATGCGCGAGCCACGCGCTATGTCTCTACAGGAAATCTAATCCCTCTATCTTCTTTGTTTCGTTCGTCTTTGAATAGGAGAATTATAGCCGGAAGCCAAATCAGCCTGTATGTGATATTGGATACACGTTGCCTGGAGGAAGCCATCGCGTTGTGGCACAAATACTGCAAACCAACAGTGCCTTGGGCCGCAAGCTGCTACATGTCAAAACCTGACCTGCTCTTCGTGCTCCTGCTGTACTAGTAGTAATTTTGTGGTGTTCTGACTTACTGAGTGTATGCCGAACAGGCTCCACCCGAACGAATGCACACATGATAACTAGGTACTATCCTAAGATTGGGTAACGACTTTTTGGGAGTCAGCTAAATGCTCCGGCGGCAAAGGATGATTTTAACATCAATGTATAAGTAAGAAGAGAAGTTAGGGCCCAATAGAGTACGTATACTCTATTGTAGAAGAATTACGACGGGTTGATCCTAGTCCCAAGTTATGCTCAACCGTGACGTAGAATTCAAGGCGACTAGATAAACTTATCTAGATATATGAAATGAGTGCTATTTATTAACACCTACCTCTAAGCTCGGTAACATTGTGATAAAGGGAGAAGAAAAATTCGTAGACATGCTAGCGTGGAAGATATTTATATTACGCAATGACCCTGGACAGTGATATTATAGAATCAAATGTAAACAAGGTTTAAGTTTTATTCTTGTTTGACAATAAGACACTAGTCAAGACCTGTTATTTGATGAACTGCTAATGATATGGGAGAACTAAAGTATCCGAAATTCCCTCAGGTTGTTTGAGGCAGTAGGCAAGAGGAAGCTGGAACTTGAACGTTAACATGTATGTTGGTTGGTTCAGAGGACCTCGCTACCCTAGTTGACTCTATCAAGCAACTTCAAGGCACGAAGCACACAACAACGGGGCGGCTAGCCATTGTCACAATACATCAAATGGTAGAGCCAGATCCCAACTAACTGAATCTGGTCGCAGTTTATTTTTAGGATTTTTGTGTGGATTATGGGAGGCATTTGAAGTTGACGACTCGCAGCGGATGTCGTGGCACGAAATTCCCAAATAGGCAGGGCAGGATTCCACGCTAGCCTATTTGGGAATTTCGTGCCACAGGTGATTGTCATTGATGCCGGCCCGGAAGTGGCTGTTTTTTATACTCAGTACAAAGTGCTTACTGTTCTTATCCGCCCTTCTTGATCTCAGCGCG
>NW_022474795.1:0-45279 GCF_009176365.1 Aspergillus alliaceus
CGATATCCAACATCCGCAATTTGCGGACTTGGATGTGGTTCCTGTCAAGGATATCTACTATTCAGGGTAGAAGACCTGTCAACTAGGTAAGGATACGTAGGCTAGAAGGGAGAGAGGTCAAAGGCAGGCAGTAGATACTATTCAGACAGGAGATTGATTCTTGATCTCCTCCTACTACTAACTATTCGCTAATTTATAGCTGAAGACTCTGTACGTAAAGGGTTCAGATTTCCCGTTGAAAACCAAACCGTTGATGGCCTGATGTTCCTCATCGGTGGCCGATTGTCCATGCACCTGGGTCAGGGTATCCTGTACGGCCATCAGGCCGAATCACCATTCAATCTGTGACAGTTCCCACATCCAAGTCGTATGATATGCCGCAGCCTAGACACTATATACTCTAAATTATAAGATATATTTTCTTCTTTCTCTTTATCTGACCTTCTGTATTTATTTTTAACTTTCTGCAAAGGGAAGATCTTGGCGTCCACCTGTGGGCTGCTAGAACAGAGGCCGAGAAGTTATCAAACACCGATTAAGCTGCACGGTCCCGGATTCCACAACGAGGTGTGGGAGAAGTGGAGATCCAGTGAGCAACAGGAGATCCGACCCTCTAATATGGAAATTTGAGGCTAAGGGGCTGCTTCATGCGCGATGTGTGGAATGAGTGGATTTCTTCTTCGATTTACCCTTAGCAAAGCAGCTAAATTTATCGTACCTGGTTTGACTTTAAGGCAAATCTGAAATATCCACTAAGTGATGGCTGAGACCCGAATAGCACTATATCCATCGATAGGTCCACCAAAAACTGTCTTCGACGCAGAGGGTCGAATAATATTTGTCTATGATTTAGAACCGGGTGTTGGGATATCCCATGGGTGAACCACGTTATTTCGAGCAACATGTGCCATTCTTCTCGACCGGTTCAACAGCTGTGGTCCTGCAAAAACAGGAAACATTGACTGGAATATCAGCCACTGCGAGAGCAAGGTTCAGCTGCGGCTTGAGGAGTTTTGCTTCAGGATTGCGACCTAGCCGCACTAGACATTCATGATATCCCTTCAGAGCCCAGACATTATTAGCGTGCTGGTGGGCACGAGCAAGAGTGCTATTCAAGCCAAGGTCGTCACAGTAAATACCAACGGCTTCCTCAACGTGATTTTGCTCTAGAAGCAAAGCGGCATAGGTATGTCTAACAGTCTAACAAACTACATCCATCCCCAAAGCTCACTATACGCTAGCCCATCGTAGCGCTTGATTGCTTCGCGCAGTTGCGAAAATACAAGGTAATAAACACCTTTCCAGTAGTTTAGTTCACCGTCCAGCATCGCCTCCCCAACGGCCAAGATATCGACACATTTGTTGGGATAGTCATATCTGGTAGGAGAGACATGCTTGGGTGCCGTATGGAATAACTGACGTTCATTCTCGGCCTCTTCAATTCTTCCAGTGGCTGCATATGCAATACCCTTGGCATAGTAGATAGTGGCTATCGTCACACAGTATAGTGATTAGTCTTCAGGAAAAGAGAGGTGAATAATCTCATCCCACAACCCAAAAAGAACCATTACGTGGGCCCTAACAGCCATGAAAGCTTCAAGCCAGTCAGCTATAGAAGGTGACGTAACATAGAGATAATCCCTTGGCAGGGTGGCCTCCATGCGATCCACTGTTTCCAATGCAATATTCTCTTCCCCGCAAACATGGTAGCATAAATCAGAGAGTGATAATTGTGAAGGCGATATAGGGAATAGAAATTGCGGGCACCACCCCTCTCGACAAACTTTTCATCAAATTGTGGCACAGTAGTTGCTTGCAATAGATCGGCGGTAGTCTCCAATAGAGCATCCAGGTCCGACGACTACTACTACTACTACTACTACTCAATGATAAGAACACCCTAAACAGAAAAGCCTTAACCTCTCGGCGGCTATTTCCTCCACACTGTACTAATAAACATCACTAATATAACGAGAGGTCCTCACACTCTGCAGCCACGCCTCCGCCTCTTCATCGCTCTGGCCTGTTTCCTCCAGGTAAATTCTAATACATACATCTGCCACGCTTCTTCCCAGCCTAGCCGCGCTGCCGCATACAAAAATCCTTCCTCCTCTACGGAATAAATCGGAGACCTCCTGCCGATTCTCCCAAATAACGTCCTGAATATATTGCGGTGTCGAACCATCACTTGGCCTGCTGAATGCTAGCTTGACTACTACAATCCCCATATCTTCCCAGGAGCGGAGCTCATTCTTGTAGATAAAGTCCATGGGATCATTGCGACAACCGAAGAAGAGAATTGCAGGCGCCAATTCTTGAATCCCGTCTTCTGCGATCCTCGCACGTTCCTGAAGAAAGGCACGCATTGGTGCGATGCCTGTCCCCGCAGCCATCATCAGGATAGGGACATCTGGATCTACGGGCAGGCGGAAGCCAACACTAGTGGGGCGTGTGTAGCAGGAAATCTGGTCGCCGGCGCAGCGCGTGGCGAGATAATTGGACGCCACGCCGTTGAATGTCCCATGGCCCGAGCGGGCGGGGGAATGGTGGACATCGAATGTGATGGAAGCGACTTGGTAAGATGACCCAGTGGAATGGCGCGGAGACGAGGAGATAGAATATTGGCGGGGAGTAAGCGGTTGGAGCATATCAATGTAGGTGCCAAACGAGAGACCCGAAGGATACTCCTCGAGTACGTCAATGATGCTATAGCGCTTATCAAGCAGTGTAGGGTATATCTCCTCACTTTTGAGTTCCTCAAGAGCAGCCCTGTGCTCTTTAATAGTATTGGTGGTGAGCACTTCTATCTGACGCTTTGTAATAGGTGTGCCCAACTCGACCGCGTTTTGGAGGAACTCCATCACGGAGACTGGCTTTGTGGGCATAAACGTTTTCTTAGAGTTTTGTACGACCATGGTATCATGTTCACTGATTGAAAAATATCTCAGTACTCGGCGAGCAGTTTCTTCCGAATTCCTGGGCTGCACAACAAGGTAGTCGCCCGCTTGATATGTCTGGCCTTCGGGCAAACGAATGCTCATGTGTCTTTTTGCGAGACCTATCTCAGTTCCACAAAGCTGGTAGTTGTTGATAACTGTCCCAATGTTCACTATCTTGCCTCCCAGTATCTGAGGTAGCTCGCCAGGCCTAATTGCTACAGAAATCGATGGCGCTTCACCTTTGGCTCTGGTCTTGGGTCCTGCAAGCGCTTGGATGAGCTTCTCCGACCAGTCCTCCCAGGGGCCAATGATATCCTTTTTGACATCGGTAACGCCGATCTCGAGAATATGCGAAGCTCCAAGTCTGGCCATTGTTGAATCCACAAGTCTAGGGATACGATGATAGGTGTTAGGCCAGTCAGAATTCCCAACACCGAAAACGGCGTACTGAACACCGTTTAGCATGTCTTTCTCCTGAGCACGCTCCAGCCATTCAACAAACTCTTTCGCGTTATCAGGCGGATTTCCCTCAAATGAAGCAGTGATAACAATGACAGGTCGATCTGTAGGAAGGTTCTGAGTTGCGGCGTCTAGGGGCTTGGTGGTTACAACAAAGCCAAGACACATCAGTTTGTCCTCTAGGTCGAGAGCAAAGCTTTGACATGTGCCCGTATTGCCGCCAAAAAGTATAGTGATTGGAGATCGTGAGCTTTTTATCATATCCAGGTTAGGGGACCTGTTAATCCCTTTGCGTTCAGCCTCTACCACTCCGCCTCCAGGCACTCCAAAAAACGCGGGCTTGCCAGGTCTGCGATGAACTCTTATCTTGAAGCCTCTCGGCTTAATAGTAAGCGTCGATGCGACATCCAATTCATATGAGGGGTCAGCAAATTCTAGCTGGAACCGCTGGAGAACCAGAGCTGCGTTCATGAGCATCTCCTGCTCGGCAAAGCCGCGGCCAATACAGGCTCGCATGCCGTTGCCAAACGGCTTCCAAGAATTAGGAGGTAAAGAGGCAAACCCGCCATTGAGCATGCGCTCAGGTCGAAAAGTCTCCGCATCGTCGCCCCAAACGGCAGGGTCTGTATGTAATCCTTGCATGTTGCACTGCACCATTGTATTGGAGGAAATTTTGAAGCGTTCGCCAACCGTTGTATCGTTCTTTGGCTTAACAAAGAATGTAGGAATAGGACTACTGAGACGCAGAGTTTCTTTAATAGAAGCATCAATGTAGGTCAGCTTAGGCAGGTGATCAACATTCAGCACTGAACCTCCTACAACTTCATCAACTTCCTGCTGCGCCTTTTTTAGTGTCAGAGGATTCTTGAGCCAATTGTAATATAAGAAACACAGCGTAGCGCTGGTCGTTTCATGACCGGCAATCTGGAAAGATGATTAGCCACCAGCAAAAAGTATAGAGTAGCATATCGCCAATCCCACCAGAAAGGTGACCAGGTTAAACCGGATATTCTCATCGGAAAGTTTCTCGCCGGTCTCTGGATCGGCAACAGAAAGCATTGTGTTCAGTAAATCTTTATTTTCCGGCTGAGGATTGCGTTTCCGATCTGCAATAATCTCATCTGCTACAGCATGCATCTTGTGTATATCTTCCTGGCGCTCCTGCTCACTCCAAGCGAATACCTGATTGACGACTCCGAGACGGAAGGCTCGTTTGCCAGACTCTAGCAAGACACGGCCCATTTGCTCGGCAAATAGGTGCATATGTTCACTGTAGAATTCGTTGAATCGATAACTAAAAGCACACAAGCCAATCGTGTCAAACGCCAGTCGTGTGAGATCATCAGCCATATCAATCTCATGCTGTGGTCCAAGTCTGTCCCACTTGAGCACCAGCTGTGAGGAAATATCATACATGCCATCGAACATCCTGCGGATCCCGAGCGGACTAAATGCTGGAACGAGGAGGCGATGCGCCTTCCACCAATTCGGCTCCGAAGGGTACTTTTGTTTTTGAAGTTGTACTATTAGCACCTATAATCACCACTATCTACTGTCAACACGTCTGGTGCTTACCGCTGTAAATAGTCCATCTCCAATAAGTGCTCGAAGCTCGATGAGGACCGCATTCGGAATTTTTTCAAATCGAGTCTCATCACACATCTCATTCACGTACTTCTGTGAAGAGAACACCACAGTATTATCCGACAGGTCCAATTTCATAATTGGGCCGCAGTCGTCCGCCAATTTCCAGATAGACTTCGAAGGAAAGCTTGGGTCCATTTCAGGAACATGTCCAAACAGGCCGAAAAATTGCTTTGGGGGGGAAGGTATCTCGTTCAGTCGAGAAGGCTGGATACCATGGCTAACAGGGCAAGTCATCTTCAACCGAATTAATTAACTCAACTCAATGAAAAAGATAAATTGAAGTGGCTTCTTTCTTGTGGCTGCTTGCTGAAAGAGCTCAATTCAAAGGCTTTTCAGCAGTCGGACGTAGCTATTGTTTGTTCTTGACCTCAGTCGAGTCCAAAATTGCCAGTAGATCATCACTATATATACTTCGGAACATGAATACGTGGCTAGACTGAGCATATACCTAGCCCATATCAATACCTGAGGTGACAGGAGGCAGAAATCCGCCTTTAACTTTAAAGAGTTTAGTCCGATGTTTCATCAGGGCTCCCGTCTGGTGGCGAATGATTAACAGAAACAGGCTCTGGATAGTCCACTACCTCTTCCAGTGGATCAGCCGGAAGACGGATGATGGTAAAAGCTCTAATTCCGAAGCCGTCTCATCCGTTGTGCATATTGCTAACCTTATTAACCATCATATACCGCTATTGTAGGATTCTATTTCGCCCGTCATCCATTCGGATTCTCTTTAGAATACCGTCAGCGCCTATATCGACCACCACGTCATAGACCGGCAAATACTTTCACCTACTCCAAAAGGAGCATACTGTGTTCGACCAAAAGTCCTACACCCGGCACGGAGTTTCAAACTTGAGTTGGTTTTCCTTCCCTGAACGGTGTCCACTTCGGAGCTTCCGGAGATGCCCACACTCAGATCAATTGATATCTGCTGAGCAGAATCATTTACCACCAATTATTCTGGATTACGTCTGCACAACTGTTTACAGTCAGACAGATAGCCCGTTTCATTGCTAGCAAATATTATTCAAAGTTGGATTTTCTGAAAGTGGTCCATTCTTCCTCCGCAAGTACAGCGTATAGTGTGCTTTTCTTTTTATCATGAGGTGATATGTACGTATACAGAATGTGTATGAAGGTACCTATTAGGCCATCTTAACTGATTATGTAATGCCAGATCGCAACCACTACATTTTGTAGGTTTTCGTGACAGCCGAGATACTGGTTCTTGCAATTCTCTTGCTCAGGCATCTATGAGGCTTGCCCCTTCATTGATATACTGTCGTGGTACATCTTTCTACCTTTTTGACGCTTATGCTCTTAACAAACTGACTGGTTTCGGATCCCAGTAGAATCGCATGGTGCAGGTAATTTCACCGCTCTTAATCATTTTAATCAACGGCCTGTACTATCTCTGAGCAGGCGTCAGAGGAGAACTGATGTCAGCCAATAAACCAGCGATGCGCCTCGGAGACACATACGGATAAATGATGGCCCGGTCCGAGCATATCGGTGGGCATGCTGGAATATATCCGAGGGCATGTTAAAGCATGTCGAAGGACATGACGGGAGGAATATATAGGGACTGCCATTACCTGTACTTCTACCTACTATGTCTTATCAACAGAGCAAAAACTAGCCTACCTTCCAACCTATACCCTAATTGTTGCATTTCTACCCTAGACTCCCACTCGAATCTATCAATAATAGCCATAAGCCCCACGTCTTGTGAAGGATCAGAATGCCTTCTCTGACATGAGGGTCCTTCATGAAGGCAGCAATTACCGCTTCTCCCTGGTTAACCGCAACAGCATCTCAATCAGAGGCTATCGCTTTAATAAACTAAAAAATTCTATCTTTGTCTGTTCGTTAACTGCCAGAGACACACTACAGAGGCCCCTTATCTTTTCTTGCACGGTTACTATAGCCGCAGTTCAGTTACCTTTTATTTCCCACTAACTCTCTATATAATTAGTGAAGGGATTGTCTTATACCCTCCTACTTCAATTATATTCACTGGAGATTATCTAGCTTTTTACGCTTGAATAGACGGTGGCATAAAATACCTTTATATTTTCTCTATTTATTCCTTTCTCTCTCCTAATAATAGTCTGAAGAAAAGCCAGTACGAAGGCTCTTCTTCTTTTACTTTATCTTAGTACGCAATACTATTTAAGCACTTTTATATTATTCTTAAGACCTTATAAGGAAGGAATTATTGATCCAGTCTATTTATATACTGCTGTCCATACGCCTTATATATATAGGCTATAGAATCCCGCTCCTAACTTTCTCACTTATGGTTACTAATAAGAAGTTCTAAGCTTCTATAGTTTCCTTTCTCCCCGGTACCGCTTCTTCTCCAGCTTAATCTTTTAATATAGTTACGGTTAGTGCTAACTATGTTAGAAAGATCTCCTACTAGCAGGTTAGCCAGTGATCAAGGATAACTAATAACTAGTATAATAATATGTTGACGAGAGCAAGGCGCGAAAATGCCACAAATAGATTAATCAGGGGCGACAAACACCAGCCCAAGTACGTCGGGCCAAGTACGTATAATATCTCAGTTCGATGTCTCGGCTAACTAACTATCCGTTCATATAAACCTATTCCTAAGCGTGTATTTAAAGTAACATTAGCAGAAACATGGAACAAGGTGCAATTACTAAAGCTCCGAGAGAACGGAGAGTCCACAATGTAATATTACTGCAACCAAGTATTGGAAACAGTTTACATGAAGGGAAAGTGAGCTTACTGATAGGCTAAGCAGCCTAAGCTATTATATTCCTTTGATTTACAAGTTACTAAGCCCGGCGAAGCTGGTAATTATTGTATCGGCGTCTCGGCCAGCATATTTTCCAGTACATGTAAACTTGTTCCCAAGCGTGCATTAGCGGGACCACATAGTAAGTTAGAAATACTAAAGCTCTGAATACAGAGAGACATTATGCAGCGCTACTGCATGATCTACACAGACACTTCCAATTATAGCCTAGGAAGAAGCTTAGACAGTAAGCTGGCTAAGACATCGATGACCTCTATCAGCTGTATTGGCAGCACAATACAACAGATAATAAAACTTGGAGGATCCGGTAATTATGGAAACGGTGTCTTGGCCAGCCCAACGGCAATAAGAACTTAAGTGCTTATATCCGGTGTACAGCTGCACACACCACGTCTCAAAAACGATTTACAGAGCGGACTAAGGCTCGACCCGATCCATGACGCATGAGCGGCTTCTTGGCGGGCAGGCCGCCTTTGCATTTCCCTACGAAAAGAACCTCGCCGCCCACCTTTTGTTTTTCTGGCAAGAATAATTCCACGCAATTCAAACGTCAGTTAAAAGTATACTAATGTCTATACTATACCTGTCTAGCAAGAATCACTGATGAAGCATGAGTTATGATCGTTTCTTTAACAAAGTAGCAACACAGATCTCAGCTTAGAATCTTGCTTATGGCTGTTCGAGAGACTAAAAAATCCTTCGCCGACATCAGCTCCGGAATGGCAGGGTTTGTGACTGCGTACCTTGTACAGAACGACTGCAAACAGAGATATGATATGGAAGTGTTTGAAATGGTAAATAAAATCCTCAATCGTCCTCGCCACTGTTGAACTAACATATTCTGCAGCAAGACCGATTGTCTCTAGATTCAGCCTTATGCTTTATAACACCAGGTAATGGCTGCATACATTATTTTATCGAGTTGATATACTAATGCGCGCATTTGACGATGGCTTTCACAATACCTTAAAGCGGATGTATGATCATCTTGATATCAAATATACATCAGCAAAGTTTATATATCCAATATCTACGGTTTCCACCACTGATGGAAAGAAGATGTCTCCCCATTTCATACACTCATCTAGCAATCACCAAGTACCGCTAATCCGACCGGAAAATTGTGGCTACGTGGAATGGATATTACGGACGCTGTATCTGGTTGTGTGCTATTTTTGGTTCATGGCCTGCTGTTTCTTCAATCCCAAGCCTGCCACCGTCTCCAATGAGGATGAATCGCTTCAACAATATCATGACTGAATCCGATTGCTATGTTACTTTAGCAAGAACTATCTATTGCTGCTAATATTAAGTATAGCAATTTGCTTCTACAATAAGCTTCTTAAGTTTCCGGCAATTGATGCTGTTGACTACGCGAGGAGAACCTATTGTCAGCCACATTATATAGTTATTGGAGGCGTTTAGAATATCCAGACCAAAATTATGAGTAAACAATCTATAATATTCAGTGCAACAGTCACTGGAGCTAAAAGTGTTGGCTCCAAAGTCTAGGTCACATAGACTAACTTGAAAAGCAAGAAGGTTTATTCTAGACAATTTAATCATGTTATATTGACAGTTCCCTGAATGTGGTTAGTACTATATACAAACCTCTACAGGAAGTCCTAAGTTCAATACCTGTAATTCATGGCGAGTCATTTATCCACCGCGATAGATCCACTATCCCATATTACAGTTAGTCACTAAGGAGAAGGTTTTCTATGAAGGCCCAGTAATCTCTTAGCCCACTTAAATACTCCATATCTGCTCCAATTCATTCGCGATAGAGTTTATATATAAGTATCCCAGTTCAGTCCTAGTAAAGAGTTTTCCAATTACCTCAATAGATCCAGCCAAGGTTATCCATCGCGCGCGGCTTACCCGCGTTCTACAAATACTGAAGAGCAGGAAGATTATCAATAAGATATTTTCAGAGAAGTCCAAGTTTGTATTTCCAGGAAACATAAAGATCTGGCACAATAAAATTAGAAATATCTGGCTCGGCGCTGCTTGGTGCTAGGACGGAATAGTACTGCTTGAGAGATATATTATATCCGCTGTGAATGTTGCAGCCAGCCTGGATGTTGATATTCCGGGCTAACAAGGAAATAATATACACGGAATATAGAATATAGCTTTAAGTACCTTTGTTAGATTGAGAACATGGTGTATATATAGACAAGCCCACCAGTTAGTAGTCAGTGTCTTACAGGTAATTTCAGTTCATGAAATGCCGGCATCTGTCATGCCTGGCATAGTATCTGTGTAATTAGCTTAACTCTACTGTTGGCACTATGAATACGCGCTCTCTAGGCCATAACTGGGTGTTTGCCTAAAGAGCTAGGCTCCTCAGTACAAGCGTAAATACAACAAATCTAATAATACCTTGAAAGGAATGACTATGCCTATTAAATATGAACACTGAGATCTATACTGCTACCTTAAACTGTCTAAGCTCTCTGATCTTGGGCCATTGATTGAAGGCCTTTGCAGTTTCCCTAAATTTGCCTGTCTTAGTAAAGCCAGCTCTTACGCTTCTGGATATTATTTAAAGGCCACGTTTCATGTGAACAACAGTGACAATGTAAAATGTCTCCTTCATAACGTCTGGTACTTATGGGCCGCTCCAGTCATGCTAGTTCTATGCCAGCTACATATAAAATATTCTGAATGTTGTGCTGTGCCATGTCTGGGGGTTGAGACCTAGAGCAAATTTAAGGCGCTGCATCCTTGGCATACAACCTGTGACTAATAATGTGATCCTACTCAGCAAGCGCGTGATTATTCTGATGCATTTGACTTCGCTGCGTCTTTGCCAGAGGTGGATCGGAGCAAAATTATCTTTTGGGGCTCAAGCATGTCAGGTTCGGCCGCTATCTATGCTGCTGCCTTTGATAAGCGTGCCAGAGCTGCTGTTCCAAGTTCCTTTTGTATCGGAGGAGGTCAAAAGTGAGCTTTTTTTCCAAGCATATTGCAACTTTGTATGAGGAACGATGCAATATCAAAGCTGGGAAACCTGGCGCCGTAGTGCAGGTCTTTGCCCAAAACTCCAAGGATGCGAAAAGCTCGGACTGCACAACCATGGTCAATGAACCCGGAATCATCCCATTCCTTGAGGAGCTGGAACGCCGCAACATTCACTGGGAAGGCGCGGTTACTGCACAGACAATTTTCAATATGTCAACCAAAATAACAACTATCTCGGAGATGACAAGATATCTGATTAGTCAGCCATCACCATGACGATATAAGATTTCTATCAATTTCTGTGATTCTATCTATATGACAATTTTTCCTATTTTGCCTATTTGTATACGTGGCCAAAATGCTCAGTGATTAGTATTTAGTTGCCCAGCTTGCTCTACTTACGGAAGAACAGACCCTCACGGATTGATTTCTTTGGCCATAGAATTACTAGTGTATTCTGAATACTATTTATGCTGACGCAATATCATCAGTTGCGAGCCAATGGCTTTCATCGATAGGATTGCCCCGACTCTATTCCTTATGGTTGTCTCAGACAATGATGTGGAGGCTGTCACCGCTGCTCAGCTCAGGCATACGCATCAGCGTACGAGCCCAAGCGCATTGCTGTCCTATGTGATGCAGACCATTTCAAGCCTTACTTTGGCCCTACCTTTGAGGAAAACATCAATGCCCAACTAAGCTTCCTCAATGAAGTTTTGGGAAAGCACTAGAAGAGAGGCTCCTGCCAAGATTAGCTTATGATATACATGCCATCCAGAATTTGGATTTCAGAATTGCTAGTAGGATGGATTTGTTTATTATGATCATGTCATATCTTGCGTCTCTTTCAAATGTAGATATTAATGTCCACTTAATCTTCAATCCTTTGCTTTGTAGCTAACGTGATCCCCGACCGAGCGCCGCACCTCACGCGTTTCTCGCTCGGTTCAACCACTTACTATGCTACAAAAAGCGCGTACAAGTTCAAATATTTCAGCTGAGAAGGACGGAAGGATCTTGCTTGCAGTTCCCGTTATTAGAAAGCAAGAAATAGAGTCAATCTGTGAGGCTGCACGCCACATTTAATGTCTCTGATAGAAAGATAGGTCGTCGTTTAAATGCCACTCTATCACGCACTGAAAAACGCGCAAATTGTTATAGATTGAGTGAGATACAAAAGAGTTCACTTGTGCAATGGATATTATCTATGGATGAACGTGGAGCAGCTCCCCAGCCATCTCAGGTCCAAAATATGGCCAATACGGGTTTTGATCCTCAAAATCCTCCTGAGGATGTAGGTGGTATGTTATGACTCTATTTCGTACAATTTATTTTGATCTCCGAGCATGAGTCCAAGCCCATATTCAGTAAGGATCTAAGCCAGAACTTACTTTATCTAGCCGACCAACTGGAGGTTTTAATTGACAGCCTGTATCTAATAAAATTATCCAAGAGATTGAGGTGGAGTATGATTATTAGGGATAATTAAGAGACTAGCTAAATTAGCTTTATTTGAAAGAATTTACTACACTATAAATTGTCTTTATATATCTTTCATTTTTTGTACAAAGCTGAAATAACTGAAAAACCGAAAAAACTCTTTCATGGCTTCCTGGACACCTTTTTGCCTAAATTCGGGCCGTCCACATGGTGATGCTTTAACCTGTGGCTCTTGTCTAGTCCAAAGAAGTTCTATATCTCGTACGATAGATAATGAAGTTATTGATCTTATTTAGTCCTCTTCTCCATGTTCTCCCAGCGGAGTTACAGTCTTTGCCTCTCCACAAAACAAGCCTCGATTTTCCTGTTTTAATTGTACAGAATGTGCAGAAAGGCTTCGTCAAGATGCAATTACTTATACAAAGGAAGATCATAATAGCTTACTAATAGCTATTACTGGAACTGCCTATTGTCATCTACTAAGGCAGCAACGGAAGAATGTTGTCCTTGTGCCTTTTTCTTGCACACACACACACCAATAGGTAAGTTTAAGGTTTAACCTTAAATCTTATTAATCAAATCAATCTTAATTTATGATATTTATAGCCCGAGTTCCTGTTAAATTCTTCCCTCGTACAATTAACTTCTTCGACGATTTCATTACAAATAATCTTCTGCCTGAAATTTGCCCTGGAATATTTGTATGAAGTCCAACAGATCAGCTACATCTTGCCACATATCTTTATAAAATGGAGCCAGTCTACATTGCAGCAGCTGGCTACCACCTTGGAATATGGATACAAAAGTGAGACAGTTCGTGGAAAACGCTGCCAGTGACAAGATCACGAAATTCAACAGGCTCACATAAAGGGAATGGTGTCTCCGAGGACCATGATATGCAAACAATACAGCGTTGGAATTGTGCTACATAAGATATATTGACAGACTCGCTAGCCAGAGGCCACATAGAAAATTTATCAAAATAGTACAATCATGCAGTCAGGTTCCCCTATTCGCTCTATATGCATATTGCACTTTGATGAAATCCCCAGTTTATCCTTCTCGCAGCTGGTAGGTTGTCCCATTTGTTGCGTGCTGCGTTGATGTCAATCCACTACAAATTGGTACGCGAGGAAAGTCTAGGCGATAGGCGAAAAGTACAACCTATGCAAGGATGGATCAAAGTCTGCCTCCGCGATACTAGCGAGCCCGAGATTCGATATAAGCAATATTATTATTATTATTATTATTATTAATCAAGTTTAACGTCCGTATCGAGCCGTTGGCTATGACAGACACATGTGCCTAGGCAGTGGCCTAGGCCACTGCCTCTAAATGGTCCCTAGGGGCTCTATCAGCCCCTCTCTATCATTTCTGTGCTCATTCTAAACCTTTTCCTCGCCCGAGCCGCCTATTCTGCGCCAGAGCCTTTGGGCTATGCCCTCCTCAGTGTTCATTACTTGTTGGGCATTATCTAGGCATGCCTAGATTGCCCTTTCTATATCCTTCTCCTCTACTTTCTGCTTCCTCCACTAGCTCCAGATCCCAAAGGTTATCCCTAGAGGCTCTTTCTATCTCCCTACCTTCTGATTTGATGTGGACCCGGGGGACAGCGCGAGGCTTGGTGACTATGGCAGCGGATAAACGATAGTCTATGTAAGGCACGGGAGTAGTACGTATGCACTCCTGCAGCCTGGATCGGCTGCACTAGGTTTCACACTCGGGCTCCGTATCGGCCTTCCAAGTATGGCCGTAGAATCAAAATTGATGGTTGGCGAGATGAGCTTACTGTCCAGGCCGTCATCTGTGGCTGCATTCGAGGTTGTATAATAACCTGCGCATATTTCTACAAGCCAGAAGGCAAAGCAACAAGGATTGAATAGATCTCCCTGTCTCACTGCTCAATGGCATATCTAACGAACCGGCGAACCCGCAAAGGCATCAAGCCCTTGGACAGCCTAGGTAATGGATTTCCTCTGCCACTTCTTGGCTTTCCCCTTCCGTTTTAGTGCTCACCCCTCGCCGCTTTTTGCTCACTGAGTACATCTGAGCACGTCACTGAGTGTGGTTGCAGACTGATGGTTCTTACATAAGCTCACTGGTCGAATCAGTGAGCGATCAGGGAGAGAGCACTGGACTTAGCCCCTGTGGGTCCGTAACAGTATAGTCTATTATACTTTAACGTAACCGGTAAGCGACCCGCACCTGTAAGCAACCCGCACCCCAACCGCCACATAAAATATTAAAATGACCAAAACACCATGAATTTAGACTTCTATATAAAAATAAGTATTTCTATTGATTCGGGCAGTGAGTGATTTTATGACCCTGTACACCACAGCCAGAACATTTAGGTGGGGCGCGCCTAGGAGCTGATTCAGTAGGCAGAGCCCTATCTGCCTGTATGGCTTCATCTGCTTGATTTCGGCGCTCTATAAGAATTCGGGCTTCAGATACTGATATACCTTCCTTAAAAGTAATCTGTTTAATAAAGTGCTTTTGCTTTTTAATCTATCTTTTATTTTCAGCCTGACTTTGCTTAAGTTAGTGCTTCAATATTATTGCATTATGGAAAGCTTGTTCAGCGCCTTTTATTATTTAATTTAGGTAAGTTTTAATAGGCGAATCAGGACTGCAATACCAATTCTTAAGCAGTTTTTTAAAGCTAGATTCCGACTTCTCTAGCTGCTTGACTGTATAAGATATTTTAGGCGCTAAGCTGCCCTGGCTGCTGGGTCTACTACCCGGAGGTATAGAAGTCTTAAGCTGAACTGTCAGCTGAGATAGAACGCACTCAGGAGATAGAGGAACTAGGCTAGTAGCTCTAAAAGTACTATAAATATTACTGCTAGTAAAGGCCTCTATATAGGCCTCAGAATATATATTCAGAAAATTAAGTTTATTAATATAATTAAGTCCGCAGTGTATTTTAGATTAAACTAGATCTCTATACATGTGTTTTAAAGATAAGAAAACAGTAATATCAAGCAGTTAAAGCTTATAAGAAGTATATACAGGCATATAGATTAGTATAATATCATTTTCTGCATAGATCAGATTAAATTAAGGCATTAGATAACTATTATAACTATCTAGAATAAGTAAACAGTATTTTCTCACAGATCAGCCAGTAGTAAGAGATATAAAATAATTCTATAGCTAATATAGGCTAATATTATTACTTATCCAGCTATTAAAACTAATCTTAATTCTCTAATTAGAAGAAACCTTATTATCCTTATACCAAGCCTCCATATGTATCTTGCCTTTAAAAATAATACAGGGAGGTAGAGTCTATCCATTAGAATATATATATTCTATAGCAGTAACCCATTCCCGGTTTTCTGGCTGCAATAAAAATAGCTTGCCTGGCATATCAGACCTAGTAATAACTTTGGCTGCAGCTATCAGGCCCATTATAAATCCCATTTCATTAAAATTGTAGATATTCCTTGAAGCTATGCTATACTTCTGAATAGCTTTATTTACCTGCTCAAACCAAGCATCTAGGACCTTAGGATCCTCTACTTTATCACGCTGATAGTTATAGCGACGTGCAAAGCAGGTTTTAAGCTCAGGTATACGCCTGGTAAAGTTGTATACCCATTTCTCTCCTACAGTAGTAGGGGGAGAAGTAGTATCACACTTTAAAAGCAGGATATTGGCCATTTCTCGTACGTATATAGGCCGAGGAGATGCTCCACATTTATCTAGTGATAGAATCTATTCTTTAAGCGATTCCTCTTCACTAGAAGTCAATTTATGAGTATTGACACGAGTATTACCTTTAAAAGAGACTCCTTTTAGGCGATCACGTAGGGTAGAAAAAGGTATATTAAATGTCTGAGCTGTCTTCTTAACACCATAAATTTCATTATTTTTTAAAGCCGATATAGCCAGTAGGATCCTGCCTTCCTCCTCAACACGTGATTTTGAGGATTTAGGCATTTTTGGTGGTATGGCTGATGTTTGAATCACTTAAGAAATTGAGGCGCGTAGAAAACGCGGTTGGGGTGCGGGTTGCTTACAGGTGCGGGTCGCTTACCGGTTACGTTAAAAATTACTAATTATCTAATTATCTTAATCCTAAAGTATAACTTACTAATTAGTAGGGACTTTAATATATAATATAAAGAAGTATTCTCTTTCTACAAGTAAGATTCCCTTTCTATCCAAAAGGTATCCCTTTTCTATACAAGCATTTCCCTTTCCTCCCTTTCCTTTGGAGAGATACTTGTCCTGTAACTCCTAATGTTGTAACCTATCACATGATTCATCCTGTTGCCCTAGACCTTGTAAAACCCCTATCACTTCTTATCCAAGTTGATTGGGTCTCCTTTCTCTGTTCTATCAACTCTTCATAGTGGGTCCGTAACAGAGAGCTTCGCCCAAACGTCCTTCATGAGGTCACCTTATAACACTTTTTACGGCTTGTGCTCGGAGCTGGGTTCGTGTTCAATATTGTGACCATAGGTTGTATAGGCCTCCTGAGTGCGGTTCTGGAATACGAAGCCTGCAACTGTTATTACGGACAAGAATTTCCCTACATGGGACAGAATCGTACCTGGTTGAGCAATATTTAAGGCGAACACTGCCAGGATCACCATTACCGACTCTAGCCCAATAAACAGACCCTCCTCGTGGAAGATTGACCCACTGTATCCTTGACTGAGCTCGGCAATACGGTAGCAGCAACGGATAAGGATAAAGAGAATAGATGCAGAGAAGAAAACGCCAAAGATCCCGAGGCGCGTCGAGAGGATCTGGCGTTGATCCACTTGCTGAGACTTACGGTACGATATGTAGCGGAAGAGGTAGTCTAACGCCATAGCGGTGAAGACAGAAAGAGTGAAGACCTGGAACACCAGACCTGCAAGCGTGATGTACTCGCCCGATTTGTCACTTCCCACTGAACTCGATGATAACGCGCCGCCCACGGCCTGCAAGACCAAACTAACGATATCGCACGGCACAAACACCCACACGTATACCTTGACCGGAAACCTGCAAGCTTCGGGGCCCAAAAAATTCGAGACCTTGGCGAGCGAGACGTAGATGGCGGCGGCGAAGAAGACGGGCGAGATTGTAATGCAGCAGATCTCGATGATGAAGCCGTTAAAGGAGAAGGGGTTCTGGTATAGCAAAACGCGCCCGCCGTAACCGATCATCTCGCCGATGCAGCCGAGCGCCAGCATGCTAGCGAAGAACCAGGTGTGGTAGCGGATGCCCTGGGCCAGGTGGATGAGCATGGAGACGCCGAAGAGGGCGATGAAGGCGATTTGCACACCTAGGGTGGGCCGGTAGCCCTGGAGGGAGGCTTCGACGGGGCATAGGGCGAGGGTGCAATTGGCGTCGGGCCGAAGGAGACCAAGTACTGGGAGGAATCATTTTGGCCGGCTGCTTCGGGGGACGACATTGTGGTAATAAGAGGGGGGGGGGTCGAAGATGCGTTGAGTCGAGGGCGGAATGGACGAGTCTCGGCTTAGGGTTAGGAAGTGTCGGAGTGACAGAGGTTAAAAAGGCGGAGAAGGATGGCAAACTGGCTTGATTTCGTGGTAGAGCAAACTCGGCCAGAGAAAGTAGATCAATGAAGAGTGAGTGGATGCCAGAGTGTTGTGAGCTGAGATAAAAAACCAGACTATGGTTCAAAAGGAGGATGCGAGTGTAGTCTTAGTAGATCAAACAAAGCTGATGCCTGCCGCACAACACGTCGTGTCGCGGCGATCGGTAATTAAGTGTTAATAGCGCCGAGAGGGGCGCAGGAGGAATACAAAGAAGCACAGACTGTTATTGGTCGAAAATCCGCCGATGCTAATGCACCATTGCACTATTTTAGGAACTCTCAGCCGACGACGCATGGCCTCCACCCAGATTGATAAGGAGGAATACACCGAAAGAGTAAGGGAATGGGAAGCTGGGAAGCCTCATAAGGTAGAGGTCAAGGTTCAGGGGTAATTCAATGATCCAGAAGTACTACGTAGATAACCTTCTACCTATAAACGTCGAAGCTGTTAAACCTATACGGCTTATTGACGATAGATCATGGCTTTTACAAGAGGATGGGGACCCTTCCCATGGGATAAGGAAATATGGACTAACACAAGAGCACAAGAAGGCCCACAATATCTAAAACCTATGGGACCATCCTGCCCCGAGTCCGGATCTTGATCCTGTTGAAGGTATTTGGGCTATTGTAAAGCAACGCTTACGCCGAAGAATCTTCGATTCCGAAGAAGAGATGAAAGAGGCTCTACAAGAGGAATGGGACAAAATCGCGCAAGAGGAGATACAGCACCGGATTACTGATATGAATAGAAAGATGCGCAGAACTTGCACAATCGAATGGAGGTCCTCTTCGAGGTATATAAGTGGTAGTTCAGGTTTCTTACAGATTTAGCCTATTGCACAGTGACGCTGGACCTGATAATGCGGTCGATAAGTTTAATCGCTTGCGATATTTCCGAGCAATCTCCTTTGGCAATTTGTTTCCTCTTCCAACTTCAAGATAGTACAAATCATGCGCATTCTTGTCGAATGCCAAAAAGCAGAAGATGCGTCACCAGCGTTGGTGAGGTATCGCACTCCTCCAAGTTGTGGAGTGTTTTCAAGTCATCTCAGCGATTTCTGGCTCAGTGACCCGCGGCTTTTCATGCACCAATCGATTTGCCTCTTCCACCCCCAAACCTGTCTTGTGTTCAACATGCTCATCGGAAAGTTTCTCGATTCCAACGAGGAAAGATGCAATGAGTCCAATTCCGGAAAGAACGACGAAGAAGATCCACATATCGGCAAGACTGTCCTTTACAAGCAACCTAAAAATGTTCTGCTGGGCCAGAGTGAGCTGTGCAACGAGTTCCACAGATCCAGCTGCGCCATTCCGTGCAATTGCTTCCGCCATCGTAGGGCTGACTCCAGAAACAATGAGACGACCGCTTTGTGCCGAGAGTCGATTTTTAAGAATGACGCCGCCCAGGACGATGCTGAAGGCGGGCGCTGAGTGCGCGGATTGCACTGGCCGCGGAGACGGCGACGCCCGCGTCGGCGGGCGGAAACCTTGCTTGCAGGGCAATGGTCGGTGCCTGAAAGTTGGGACCCAGGCCGACGGCGATAATCAGTTGATAGATGATGATCTTTGGCCAATTGATTACTGCACCGAAATCGATCAACAGACCGGTGCCCAGAGTGGAGATAGCCATACCTGCAATGATCATGTATAAGTACTTTCCCGTCTTCCGCATATAAAGACCTGTCCCGATGGTGAAGAAAGACAGGGGAATGGCGAGAGGAAGGGACCAGACCGCCGAGTCAATTGGTGTTGCTCCAACAACTACCTGGAAGTAGAATGGGACAAAGTAGGCCGTGCTGTACAAAAGGAATCCGTGCGTGAGATCCACCACGAAAAGGGCGATAATAGGGCGAGTCGTGAACAGTCGTAGAGGGAGCACCGGATAACGGGCCAGCTTCCACTCGATGCCAACAAAGATAACACAAACCAACACGCCGAAAAGTATCAACACATGACAATGGCAGAGCTCCAAGGATATACCTCCCTGCCATACTGGAGGCCCAGGAGAAGCATAAGGACCGAACCTGTAATAGCAATCGATCCCAGCCAATCAACAGCCATTAAGCCTTTGATAATTTCGGTACGGGGATCGTGAACGTGGAGGAAAAAGAGCAGGAGGGCAAAAGCGATTCCCTGAAACGGTAGGTTGATGTAGAAGCACCATCTCCAGCCGATATTTTCCGCAAGTGCTCCTCCTATGAGAGGATCGGAAGATATTGCGATGCCATATACCCCACCGAGAATGCCAAAATATAGTCCGCGTTCTCTGGGAAGTGGATCAGCGCATTCTAGGGAGCAGTCTTTGGAGGCATAAAGTAATTTCATAGCTGGAATTCACAATGTCACTTACCTTGGACTGACGAGATCTCCTATTAGAATCGTCACGATGAGCATCACGCCGCCGGCTCCAGCACCTTGAATAGCACGCCCAGCAATAAGCACGGTAATGCTATTTGCTACGGCACAAATCAAGCTTCCAATGAAAAAGACGAACGTTGCCTGTAACACAATTGGCTTGCGTCCAAAAATGTCGCTCACCTTGCCCCAAAACGGAGCCAAAGCGGACTGGGTTACGAGGTAAGACAAACCAACCCATGAGTAGCTGATTTAAGAAGCCTTGAAGTGCCCAGAAATTGTCGGTAAGGTGGTTGTGACGAGGGAGATGTCAAGAATAGCAAGGAACGACGCGATGCAGAGTGCAATCATGATAGGGATCATGTTTCTGCGTGGCGTGTAGTCCCCGCCCTCATCTTGTGATTGAATTTCCGCATTTTCAGACTGAGTCTCAGTAGTTTCTGGTTGTTGCATCGTCCTCTCAGGTTCTGAGTTGCTCGACACAGCTGGATCCATGTCAAAGCGCCGCAATATAGTTTGGGGCAATAACGAGGAAGGAGAATATTATCACGTGATTCGCGTGACAGCAGCAAAGCGACACTCTTTGATGTTTGACCGAGTTGGCAAGGTACTGGGAGAGACCATTTGATCTGGATATGCGGCTGGAGATGAATTGTTATTCCAGATTATGCTGTCTACGGAAAGTGATCTGGTGCTATGGGTTTCCTTGGTCTCTCTGACGTTCGGCGCTTTTCAGCCATTCAGATGAGGAGCTCCACTGACGATGACCGGCGACTTCGAGCATCAGCTGCATGCCACAGCAGTGCCACCAATAGCAGTGCTACTTCCTCACGACAATGTAACCTAAGGCTTATCATATATTGGGCTCCGTTCTGCCGCGCCCTGGCGATTCCCATTGTGCAGATAAGTGCGAGAGATGCTTCCGGCCAAAGAACACGGGGACAACTTCAGAAAACTTCAGTCCCAACTGTCCCAACAGTCCTAAGAATAGCGAAGCTAGTGTTCTGCGTCTAATCTTATGTAATGTCTTCGGTCGCCTCCACCTTTGCAATCCCACGGCGCCAGAATGCCTTGGTGGTTGCCGGCCCGGGCCAGCTTTCTCTGCACCAAGATGGGCCTCTGCCCCACGTGGCCCCTGATATGGCCCTTGTTCGCACTGTTGCTGTCGCTATTAATCCCGTCGACGCCAAGATGCTCGATTACAGTCCAGCAGTTGGCGCTTTTCATGGATGCGACTTCGCCGGGGTCGTTGTCGCACTCGGCTCAGACGCCCCGCGTCATCTTTCCATCGGAGACAGGGTTGCTGGGGCCGTTCATAGGAACAACTCCCTGGAGCCCCGTGTCGGTGCCTTTGCACAGTATGTTGGAGCGACCGCTGAGCTGCTCCTCAAGATTCCTGACACGATGACTTTCGAGAAGGCATCCACTCTCGGCATCGGCTTGGCCACCGCGGGTCTTGCCTTGTTTCGCGAATTAGAGATCCCCGTGCGTATCGAGGATCTGATCGACAGGGCCGGGCCGGATTCGGATGTCACACCGAATGCGGCGTGGGTCCTTGTATCTGGAGGCAGCACCGCCACTGGCACCAGGGCTATTCAACTTCTCAAGCTGTAAGCTCTTGAGCGTTCGCGTTTGGTTTCGTCGGACTGAAAATGGCTCGCTGATGACAGGACTCTGCAGGGCAGGATTACGGCCAATTGCAACTTGCTCGCCGTCGAATTTCGCACTGGTCCTCGGATTTGGAGCCGAAAAGGTGTTTAATTACCGCAGTCCGGACTGCGCCAAAGAGATCCGTGCTTACACACGCAACGGCCTGGCGTACGCGCTCGACTGCGTGTCTGAGTCAGACAGCGCCCAGCTGTGCTATGGCGCAATTGGTAGGGCTGGCGGGCGGTATTGCGGGGTCGAGCCCGTCCGCCAAGCCGTGGCAGCTGCGCGCCCGACCGTCCGCGCTTCGTGGGTGATGGTCCTGACCATGTTCGGCGGTCGCGTCGCGTTGGATGGTGAGTACGCCCGCGAAGCATCAGCTGCAGATCGGGCCCTGAGTGCGAAGATCTTTGCGGCTATACAAACATTGCTGGACAACGGTCGCATCAAATCTCACCCAGTCAGAGTTTTAGCCGACAGCTGGGCCGGTGTCATCCAGGGTGTGGACATAATTCGTACTGGGGCGATCTCAGGACAGAAGCTGGTTGTCCGCGTCTACTGATACGCTTGTCAAGAAATCCAGCTAGATATAATGCCCGCGTGTTCCGATGTTGCTGCGTGTAATATGCCCTAAATAAGATCGATACTCGACTGAGATACTTCGCACGAGACTTATCATTACTGTAGTGCGGTAGATGTGGACGTGGCAGGGATGATATATGGGTAAAAGGATGAATTAGAAATGGAGCTCTACGGACGTTCCTAGCTAGATAAGTGTGTGCTGTCGTCTGTAGCACTCAATAGGACAGCGTGCCATATCGGTGATTCGTGACCTCTTCCGCACAACCTCCACACATCAGTATACCGCGAGCCTCTGCACTACCAGGCTCGCTGTGCCATATTATAGCATGTCTTTCATACAAGGTTTGGACTCAACACCTGAATCTGGTGTGAGACCCCAAGCTGTCAATGTCAATCCCTCCACGTGTCCGAGATAAGATCCTTATAAAATCATTGCTTACTGTTTCCAACTTATAGGCCGTTATCTATAACCCACCTAGTAGCTACTCTTGTCAGCTTGTTCGCAAATCATGCCAGATCCTTCGACTTATTAACACCTACATTTAGACCAGCATCTGCACCACCGCGTAGTAGTGGTGTTAATAGGTCGAAGGATCTACAAGAATTGGGAACTCATATTGATTACACTTCCAAAAGACACATGGATTAATCTTGCGAGTACCTAGGAAAAAAAATAGCAAATATACTATTTATAATAATCTTGAAGAAAAAGAAATATATGGATAGTATATATATATTTTCTTCTGTCGAACATTTGAAATACTGTAGTATACTATAACTCTGGATATAGTTACTCTCGGGTACAGCCTGTTATACCCTAATTTATATTAAGAAATACTCTTTATAGAATCTTTAAAACTATATAAAAATATTTAGTACTAATAAAAATTATATTATCTATTAAATTTATTAAATTAAAAATTAAATCTAAATTACATAAATTGATTTTTAAATTCAAATGTTTATTTTTGAATTTTTAAATAAACTAATTAAAAATATTAGATGGTACATATATGTAATAATATAGAAAAAATCTACTATATTTATTATATCTTTTACAGCCTTTTAATATTAATTATTTTACAGTTTTAAAATCATAATATAGGAAGCTTATTTACTGCTGCTCTGGCCGAGCCTGAGCTTCTAGTCTCCCTAACGCTTGTGCGGCGCTAATTTGGATGCAGTGAATGTAATACTCTCGGGCATAGAAGGCCTCAATGCCCTTATCGTACCAGTACTTAATTTATTGAATGTATTTATTGTTGTTGGTGAGAAATAATGGTCTCAAATCAATGTAGGGTGCGCTGTCGGAGAGAAAGTGGCGGCTCGCTCACCGAATACGTTAGTTCGCCATAAAGTTCAACAGAAAGTCATTATCAGCTACTCGGCAGATTCATGAGCCGAAGGCGTCTGTAATCTTGGAGAAAGACAGATTTGCAACCCCTGGAGGTCGTTCCATAGCTTGTGTTCAGCCTGACTGATTTCGTGGGATCCTGTATAGGTAGTTGGCTGAGAGCCCGACCGTGCCACTGTCAGACTATATGCACCATAGCCACGCCGCACGTCTTCTAGCAGATGCTTGACAAGGTTGTAGATGACCACCAGGCGAAGTCGGGCGAAGGAGAAGGGGTTGCCTTGATGAAAATCCGGTGAGTTCGACGTCTCATATGACATAAGCCTGACCAGAATCGTATGCACGTGGAGGAGTTGGACATAACACGCAGAGAGAAGATGCTGCAGGGCAGCCGGTAAAACCTCATCATTCGGGGAGTCGAAGAGCCGAAGCCGATACATGACCAGGAGCAAGCTCTTTGATGCGAGACAGGCTTCCGTGTATATCTCGTATTCGTCAAGGCTCGGTAGGACTCTCAGTAAAGTCGCCAAGGAATTGAAGGCGTTTGTATGAGAGACGAGCTGGGGCTGGAGCTCCAGGCTGGCGATCTCGTTGCGACACGTGGTGTGAAGCGTATAGAGGCTGCAACTTAGCGCTGCCAGCTGCTGCATTGAATCTGTGAAAATGTCATCGTGGGATAGCTCAGCAGATGAGGCGCTTGAGGTGTATGTTGATGTTGTTTCCATGGTAAGATCAATGAATGATCCCCTGTCAGCTGCAGTCCCTAACAAGGACCATGGATCCGACTCAAACCAGGTCCCTGCTGGATAGCCACAATCTTGAGACACCAGTACTGATCGGAGCTCGTCAGATATCGTTTCCTGGTTGTCTATTGGTTCCGGGGTAGTTTGCGAGGGCCGGGGCAGAAGAGGTACCTCCTTCGGCGTTCTATAGCTCTTGCTGGTCGACTTCCTGCTTCCGCTTGGCCGTCCCCTTGGTAATGGCGCGCTATAGACACATTGTATCCCCAGATATCGGCATCGGGCACAGCTGCTCAAATCATCCGAATCCGGTCGAGGGCATCTGATTTTCTGAAGATGACAGCGATCGCATGAGGCTCGTTTTGCCGGGGTTGGTCTGGTTGAACTGCTTTCCATTTGCTTGGTTCAAAAGCAGGTGTCATGAGCGGAGCCATGTGACAGAATAGTCGGTATGTGAATGGTAATTTATCTACTATCGTATACATTATCAGCCAAGGCCCAATGCCTCTACGGGTAGCAACGCAGGATCGCGGTTCGGCTCCATGAGGGGGTGGATCGTTCAATGGGTGTTGGTGACAGGGATGTTGGTCTAAATATAGGTGTTAATAAGTCGAATGATCTGGCATGACTTGCTAGATCCCTCGGCCTATTAACACCGCTACTAAGTGGTGGCGCAGATGCTGGTCTAAATATGGGTGTTAATAAGTCGAACGATCTGGCATGATTTGCGAGCCTTGCACGGGATGTTCTTTCTGTTCCTGCTACTGGCTCTGGGGGTTTTGATCTAATCAGTGATACTGAGGGAGATTACTCAGCTAAGGCTCAACTATCGCAGGGCCCGAGCAGGGCTGCGCTTGGTAAGAGACCTCTCAGAGATATCAGGGATGCACCTCTGATTGAACTCAGGGACGAGGATGGAGAGGACCTTGAGGATGAAATCCCGCTCCCTGATAATTCAAATCTGCAAGATGAAACTGACACTCAGAGGCGTACTTCAGGGCGAGTTCTAAAGCGTTTAAAGCGGGATGATGGTGAATTGGAGTATTCAAAGCCCTAGACTAATGGAATTGGAGAGTTTTAAATTAAGGGCTTGGCTCGGGGGCCACCCAATTTGACTATTGGACCGTGCTAAGCCTACAAAGTATATTTGTATTTTTGATCCATGTGACTATGTAAATACTGTTATAAAGCAATGAAGTAAGAAGAAAGAAACTTGAAAATTAGAAAAGAATAATAAATTATTAATATTCTTAAGTATTTGGTATAAAATATAAAAATTTTCTTTAGTATCTTTTATAAATATTAAGACTTAGGTAGATATAGAGAAGGTACTGACCGTACTGTCTACGGGTCTATAGGTATATTCATTGTATGGAATCTGTAATCTATTCAGTGGGTTTGGGTGGTGTGGAGACTTCCTAATTAGGCTTAGCAGCATGTGGCCCAATAGCAAACATTTGAAATTGGCCCCCGAGCTAAGCCCACGATTTATAGAACCGGCCCGAGGATCGAAGCATTGGATCCGGATTCCCCCCCAAGGCTGATCAGGGCGGATCCGGCTATAGATCAGAACGGATCTTTTTGAGGTCTACTTGTGCTCAAGCTCAAACTTATGCTGTAACGTAACCATGTCACGCTCCGTAGGGCCGTGCTGCATCTTCTACTCGAGGGCCAATCACTCTTCCCAACCCCTGTCTCAGGAACCGGGATGCCTAACTCGACCCAGGAAATGTATGGCTCCCTTCCGACCAATTTGGACCCCAACATGGACCAGTTTTTCTCCTTTTTTCTTGCGGCTTGTGTGGGTGTAGATTGTGAACGAAAAAGAGATTTCTCCTTCCTGTCTCCACGGGCCTATGACGGCCAGCTCCCCCGTGTTGATCATTGGTCTGGCCACTGCGGATCAACCTCTCGACTCCATACCATGCCGCGGTCAAACCAATCCAACATATAAGGCTACGGTCAAGTGCGGTGCGGGGTACAAATTAACAAGCCATAAATACCCTGTATACCTCGTATATTGTCAGATTTTAGACCGTAACTATGCCACTGCCCAGGTAGATTACTCATGCTTACCGGGGACTGCGATTGCTCTAATAAGCATGCTTCGGAAGGGAAAGATACTCATTGGTGCCAGTGACTTAATTTCCAGTCTCTAGAAATACAATAAGTTCTCTCCTTTCTTGGCTATTTGTTCCATAGATGGTGTGCATTTAAGTCTGAACATTGAAATGTACTTGCTCCAGGCGCTTTTGCGTTAGGGGTGCATCTGATCAGGGGTTGACAAGAGGTACCCCTCCGAGCAAGAGCATCATTGTTGGCCAGTAATTGTTCCATGTTGGAGGCTTTTAGTCGGCGAAACAACCCAGGACAAAGGGCTACTGCTTTTTGCCTCCTGCTTTAATTCAGGCCCCCTGCTTTAATTCAGATCCACACTTAGACCAGCCAAATATTGTTCTATTGATTGCGGCACAGTCATTATACATCACTCATACAGGGATAGAATGTAACATTGGAGCACAACTCTTTTCCGAGTGACCGGGATCCAGCGGCCAACTCTAGCTGCCACGCTTGTGTTGCTCCGTGCTATGAAACGATCCAAAGAAAATAGCAGACCGGAAGTTGCTCAGAAATGTCTTTACTTTTCCTATTTATTGTTTGCGAAATTTCGCCATAAATGAAGCCGTTTTAAGGATTAATCTCTTTCTATTAGTGGTGAGCACAAGGAAACGAAGGAAACGGATATTTCTGAACACTGGCATGATAAGCCTTGTTTTCTGGGCGAAGGATTAATGACCTGTTTGGCGTTTGCCTCTCACTGCCTTGGCATGACCCTGGCCGCATAGGTGGGGAAAGAAGTAAGATCTCCTATAGAGCTAATTGGCTTCCACTCTGTCGGGCCGTCGCACTGATTTCCAATTAGCTTGCATTGACTCTCATGACCGCATGAACAGTTTCGGCCCACGCAAGACCGCACAGACCTTTCTGAGGATCTACTAAAGTAGTTTTGTATTTTTTCCGCCTTGTTTCATAGTTTGTATTGTATTTTATAAATGTACCTTTAACCATTGTTATTTACAGCACATTATATTAGGTATACAATTGCCACTTTCAACTGATCGGGGTGGATCCGGCTACAGATCAGAACGGATCTTTTTGAGGTCTACTTGTGCTCAAGCTCAAACTTGTGCTGCAATGTAACCATATCACGCTCTGTAGGGCCGTGCTGTATCTTCTACTTGAGGGCCAATCGTTCGGGAATCACGTTCGCTCTTGTTGGCACCTAACAAGACATGTGTGTTAGTTTTTAATTCCTTTTAACTTGATCAGACCAAGTTTTTTCATGTTTGCTTGTTTCTTTTTTCTTTGTTTCAGTCATTTTATTCTGTTGGTCGAAGGATCTAGCAAGTCATGCCAGATCCTTCGACTTATTAACACCTAAGCCATGTATTCTAACCGATCGAGATCCTTTACCTATTGGGAAAAGAATCCATCATAGGGATGGCACAACTTGAGGCTGTCAAGTCTTGCCGCTTCGGATGTTTAACAGCCAGTGAAAATAAAGGAATCGCTTTTCTAAAAAAACAGTATCTTGCTCCATGTTATCGCTCGCTCCATAAAATTTGTATACACTTTAAGAAGGATGTGGTAGCTACTTGGGTCCTCGCATTCGGTTCCAACATCGTTGAACTTGTTATTCCCTGTATTTCACATATTATATCATTCATCTCTGTACAATATGGATTATCAACGATCTGAGCCCATCGCTATTGTCGGCAACGGTTGCCGTTTCCCCGGTGCTGCCAATTCTCCTGCTGCTCTCTGGCAGCTGCTGGAAAGTCCACGTGATATCTTGACGGAGATACCTAAAGAACGTTTTGATGTGCGAGGCCGGTACTACAGAGACAGGGATCACCATGGCATGTCCAATGTTCTACACTCCTACACCCTGGAGGAGAATCTTACCAAGTTTGATGCCAACTTCTTTAACATTAGTGCAGGTGAGACTGAGTCTATTGATCCTCAGCAGCGCCTCTTGCTGGAAACTGTCTACAAGGCCCTTGAAGCTGGCAGCCACACCATCCAGTCTTTACGTGGCTCTGACACTGCCGTCTATGTTGGTGTTATGGGAGGGGACCATGAAACCAGCCTTCTCAGAGATGCCAACAGTCTACCAACATACTTTGCGACTGGCACATCGCGCGCAATTCTTTCAAACCGAATCTCTTACTTTTTCAATTGGCGTGGACTGTCTATGACTATTGACACAGCATGCTCTTCGAGTATGATCGCTGTGTATAATACTGTTCAAGCACTACAACTTGAGAGTTGCTATTGCATGTGGCAGTACTCTGCTTCTGGGCCCTGGTAAGCTAATTCTGCACACCGAGCGATCAAGCTAACGGATTCTAGAAATATATGTGGCCGAGAGTAACATGCACATGCTGTTGCCCACAGGCAGATCCCGCATGTGGGATGCTGATGCTGACGGCTATGCTCGCGGCGACGGTATCGCGACTGTTGTTCTTAAGAAGCTGATCAATGCTCTTGCTGATGGCGACCACATTGAATGTATCATCCGTGAGACTGGCATCAACCAAGATGGCTGCACACAGGGAATCACTGTACCAAGCTCGGAGGCGCAAGCTGCACTTATCCGCCGCACCTATGCTCAAGCTGGTCTTGACCTTGCAAATCCCGCCGACAGACCCCAGTTTTTTGAGGCACATGGCACCGGTACCAAGGTAGGAGGCCCTAAGGAAGCAGCCGCAATCCACTCCACCTTTGGAGGACTTGACAGTGATCCTTTGTATGTTGGGTCAATCAAGACCGTCATTGGTCACACGGGGGGTGCTGCTGGAATAGCCAGTCTACTCAAAGCGTCACTATCCCTTTAAGCTGGCGTCATTCCCCCTAATCTGCTGTTCAATCGCCTTAACCCGAGCATTGAACCTTTCATTCAGGGCCTGCAGGTTCTAACTCATGCAATGCCATGGCCTGTCCTGCCTAAAGATGCTGTGTGAAGGGCAAGTGTGAATAGTTTTGGTTTCGGCGGCGCCAATTCTCACGCCATCTTGAGAGCTACCAAGCACAGGTTGACAACGCTAGGAGCACCCTGGTTATACCGACTACTTCTTTTGTCTTCTCCGCAGCGTCAAACACCTCGCTCGTTTCCAGTCTGTAGGCACACTTGGACTATCTAAAAACCAACCCAGTCAACATACGGGATCTTGCCTGGACGCTCCAGCAGCGTTGTACTACTTTCTTGCATAAAATCGCATTCTCGGCTCCTGACGTCGAAAGCTTGATCCGGAAGATCAAGCTCAGACTCAAAGAGTACGAGGATAGGTCGGACGCGAATATTGGCGTCCGATCGAGTTCAACCCCTCTAAAGGTCCTTGGTGTTTTCACTAGTCAGGGCGCGCAATGGCCAGCCATGGGTGCTGAACTAGTACGTTCCTCCGAATTTGTTCGCCGCCGATTGCAGGAGCTTGATGGTGCCCTTGCAACCTTGCCAGCTACAGACCGACTGACCTGGAAAATTGCTGATCAATTACTCCTTGATGCCAAGTCGTCTTGTATCACCGAAGCCGCTTTCTCACAGCCGCTGTGTACAGCAGTCCAAGTTGTGCTCGTCGACCTCTTGCGCAGCGCCGGGATTATGCCAAGTTCTGTGGTGGGCCACTCCTCTGGTGAGATTGGTGCGGCATATGCTGCAAACTTCATCAATGCCCGGGATGCTATTCGAATTGCCTACTACCGTGGCTTTTACGCGAAGCTTGCAGGCGGATCGAGCGGACACAAAGGCGCTATGCTTGCTGTTGGAATATCTCTTGAAGATGCCACTGAAGTGATTGAGCTTGACGCCTTTGTTGGACGTGTCGCGGTCGCTGCACACAACTCCCCAGCAAGCGTTACCTTGTCGGGCGATGCAGATGCTATCGTTGAGGTCAAGGCTGTCTTCAAAGAGGAAAAGAAGTTCGCACGTCTACTTAAGATCGACACCGCTTACCACTCACACCATATGCTAGCTTACAGCGATGCCTACGTCAAGGCTTTGCGTGCGTGCAAAGTTGAAGTTAACCGAAACCGCGATACCTCTGTGACCTGGTACTCCAGTGTGACAGGTGGTGAGGTCATGGAGCCGACTACCCTACTTCAAGATTTATACTGGCGTGACAACATGGTACACAGAGTCTCCTTCTATGAAGCTGTGACGGCAGCAGCTCGAGCTGAGAAGCCGACTCTTGCCATCGAGATTGGGCCTCACGCTGCTCTCAAGGGCCCAACACAGCAGAACATTGCTGAAACTGGCCTCAGCCTTCCCTACACCGGTGTTATGTACAGAGGTCTCAACGACGTTGAAGCATTCGCCGACGGTCTGGGCTATATGTGGACCCAATTCGGCCCTGAGGCTGTTAACTTCGCTGCCTTTGAGCGAATTTTCCTTGACGCTCCGCAGGCCAAGCTCGCCACTGGTCTGCCTTCCTACCACTGGGACCAAAAGACCCACTGGCAGGAGTCTCACATCGCACGTAGGATGAGAAGTCGATCGGACCCATTCCACGAGCTGCTCGGTGTACCATATATTGACAATACTGAGCTCGAGCGTCGCTGGTCGAATGTGCTTAAGATCTCAGAGGTACCTTGGCTGACGGGCCACAAGCTGCAGGGTGAGCCGGTATTTCCAGCAGCTGGCTACGCCAGCATGGCCTTTGAGGCAGCCAAGTATATCATTGGAAACAGGCCTATCAAATTGATTGAATTGCGAGATCTGGTCATCGGAAAAGCCATCACCTTTGGAGGCGAATCCGATCCTGCTGCTAAGACTCTGGTAACTCTAACGGATATTACCCCAAGCAAATCGAATCTGAAAACTCGGGCAGCGAAATTCTCCGTTTACTCCGCTGCTATCAAGTCGGCGCGAGACCTTGAAGTCAACACCAGCAGTACAATAAACGTGATCTTCAGTGAGCCTTCGATGTCGGTCCTGCCACCAATCCAGCTGGATGACTCGAATATGACCGAGACCGACTCGGAGAGATTCTATACTTCCCTCTCAACCATTGGGTATGAATACTCTGACTCTTTCCGCACTATGGCAAACTTGAAGCGCAAGCTCAATCAGGCTACTGCTCTGATATCTAGCTTCGACTACGGTGATGAATCTGAAAGGTTAATGGTTCACCCCGCGCTGCTTGACGTGGCTTTCCAGAGTGCTATCTTGGCATACTCGGCGCCTGGTGATGGACGCTTGTGGTCTTTGCACGTCCCAACGTTCTTCGAGTGTATCCGTGTGAATCCAGAACTCTGTGCTACGCTACCTTTGCACTCAGTCCAGCTTCCGGTGCGAGCTCAACTCCTTGCCCCTGAGGCGAACACTGTCGACTCGATTCGTGGCAATCTAGACATACTCAGCGCCGACGAGCAACACGCTATGATCCAGGTCCAAGGCGCTGCTGTTGTGCCCGTCTCGATGGCCACGGTTTCCGACGATCGCACTGTTTTCTCATACAACAAGCTCGGCGTCGCAGCTCCAGATGGGCAACTGGCCCTTGGCGAACTGAAACCATCAACGAATGACATGGAGCTTGGCACTGTTCGTGAAAGATTTGCCTTCTTCTACTACAGAAAGTGGATCTACGAACTTACTGAGGCAGACTGGACAAAGTCTGAGTGGCATTTTCAACGCCTGCGGGATTCGATTAATTGGACCTTGTCTCTCGTTGATGCCGGAAAGCATCCCTATATCCAGTCAGAGTGGCGGAATGACACCCAAACACAGATCGATGCTCTCTTCGAAGCGCATGCTGACTCCGTGGATTGCCGCCTGGTGAGAACCGTGGGCGAGACTCTTCCATCTGCCGTTCGACGTCAGTCAACGATGATTGAACATATGATGAAGGACGGCTTGCTGGACGAGTTTTACAAATATGGCCTTGGCTTTCAGGTTTACAACGAGTCCTTGGGCAGAATGGTCTCCCAGTTCACGCACGTCTATCCAAGGGCCAAGGTCTTTGAGGTAGGTGCCGGCACAGGAGGCGCGACCAAATTCGTTCTCGAGACCATCGGTAACACCTTTTCCTCCTACACTTACACAGACATCTCCAGTGGCTACTTTGAGAAAGCCGCTGAGGCGTTTAGCGACTGGAAGGATAAACTGATCTTCAAGAGCTTTGATACCGAGAGAACACCTGAGTCTCAGGACTTCCAGGAAGGCACATATGATCTCATCATTGCTTCCAACGTCCTTCACGCTACCGAATCGATGGAGAAAACACTCAAAAACGTTCGCCGTCTTCTCAAGCCTGGCGGATACTTGATGTTGCTCGAAATCACCAACAACAAGCTTGCTGCGTTCACTTCAATGTTCGGCGGTATTTCAGGTTGGTGGGCTGGCTGCGAAGATGGGCGTCCTTATGCTCCTACCATGCCTCTTGAGGATTGGAATACTGTCCTTCGCCAATCCGGCTTCTGCGGAGTTGATTCAACCACACCCAATCGTGATGGACTGGCCTGGCCGTTCTCGGTCATCTCAGCACAGGCCGTGGACAATCGTGTCAGTTATCTGAGGAAGCCTCTCTACCGTTCATCCAACGCCGCACAAATCTCCCATCTCACGATCATCGGTGGCAAATCACTGGAAGTGTCTAAGATCGCCGAGGACATCGCCGACATTGCCGGACTGAGCTGTCAATCAGTTGAGTCCTTCGCAGACCTAATCAGCGCTCAAAGCTCTGCTGTTCCCGGACAAACTGTGATCTGTCTCTCAGATCTCGAAGACCCAATTTTCAAGAGTCTGACACCTGAGAAGATAGATGCTCTCAAGATCATGCTGAGCATTCTCAGACATTGCTCTGGGTTGGTCGCGATTCTCGCGACCGTCCCTATCAGCAGGCCATGGTTGGCTTCCTAAGGTGTATTATCCATGAGATGCCTGACCTCTCGGTACAACATCTTGATGTTGCTTCTGGTCTGGATGGAGTCTCTACATTGATCATGGAGGTGGCCCTGCGTCTGCATACCGTGAGCCAGTGGGAAGCTTCTGATCCCCTTGATCAACAGTTGTTGTACACTAAGGAGACCGAGCTCATGTTCCAGCATGGAAGCCTCTACGTACCGCGCATGCTTCCTGACCCGACGAGGAATGATCGCATTAACTCTCAAAGACGCCCAGTCGCTAAACACGCCAGCCTGAAGTCGGACGTGATCTCCATTAGTGAAACAGGCTTCGGTTTGCCGGTCTTGAAGGACGTTCCATTCTTCAGCAAAGATAAGGAAGGCAAATCCGCCATGAAGACGTGCGTTTCGACTCTGTCGGCACTGGGTATCACTGCCGGACTTTATTTGTTCGTCAGTGTTGGGCTTGAAATTTCGACATCCAACGCCGTCATCGCCCTTTCTTCCTCGGACTCGAATAAATCCTACCCAGTGGTCACCATTCCTACAGACACACGGGAAGACCCAGCCGATCTTCTGTCTGTCATTGCGGCGGAACTTCTGGCGGCCCGCATGCTCTCCACAGTTGTTGTAGGGGCCAAAGTCCTTGTTCACGAGCCCGGTACTGGTTCCCTCGGATCTTCCCTTGCGCAAGCTCTCAGGAGGCAAGCATCTGCCAGAAACTTTGAAGCCATTTTCAGTACCTCTAGGGCGGACGACGACCCTTCTTGGCTCAGACTTAGCCCCTGGATGCACGGTCATAAAATCAAGCGCCTCTTGCCCACTGGAGTCACCAACGTTTTGGACCTAGCAACTGACGATGAGTCCAAGGAAGTATCTGCTCTTATCAAGCAAGCCCTGCCAGGTGTTCAGTACACTGGCTCAAAAGATCTTTGGCGGGCGACAAGCTCAGGTCTCTTCCAAGACCAGGAGAAGCTCATCTCCCTTCTGAAGAATGCTGCTACAGCCGCGGGACAGCACGTGGCTGGCCATAAAGCAACAGAGCTTTCCCTGAGCCAGGTTACCGATGTTAAGACAACTTTGCATCCTACCACCCTTGTTGATTGGACTGCCGAAGACACCGCTTCTGTCATTGTCGACACCATTGATGCGGCACCCCTATTCTCGGCTAACAAGTCCTATCTCATGGTCGGCCTGACTGGTCAAATTGGTCAGTCGCTGTGTGAATGGATGGTTCGGAACGGTGCGCGAAACATCCTGTTGACCAGCCACCATCCTAGTGTGGACCAAAAGTGGCTTGATTCTTTCAGGGTTTACGGTGCCAAAGTCGCAGTCTACGCTATGGACGTAACAATAAAAGCCAATGTTATCCAGGTCGTCAACGACATTCAGGCATCCTACCCGCCGATCATGGGCGTCGCCAATGCTGCGATGGTTTTGAATGACACTTTGTTCTCGCAGATGTCATACCAGCAAATGACCGACGTCTTGAGACCAAAGATCGATGGTACTAATTGGCTTGATGAGATCTTCTACGACACCCCACTCGACTTTTTCGTATGCTTCTCTTCGACCTCTGTCGGTGGCGTTTTTGGTCAAAGCAACTATGCAGCTGCTTGTTCCTACATGACTAGCCTGATCCGACAAAGGCGAGCTCGCGGCTTAGCTGGGAGTGCCTTCGACATTGGCAGAGTCGCTGGTATTGGCTACATTGAGCGTGCTTCTCAAGTCGTCCAAGAAACGTTTGAAAAGTACTCATACATGCCGCTTTCGGAAACAGACCTGCACCAGATGTTTGCCGAGACAATATTCGCTGGTATTCCGGAGATGAACCTCGAGCCAGTCATAAGTACCGGTATTGAGCGAGTTCCTGCGGATCGCAAGCACCTTCCTCCTTGGATCCTGTACCCACGCTTGTCTCACTATCTCATTGACACGCAGGAGACGAACGCCGTTGCGGATTCCAAACAAACAGTCCAACCAGTTCGCGAACAACTGATTGAAGCCACAACTGCGGAACAAGTTATCTCGATCATCAAGACCTGCTTCGCGGCCAAGTTGCAGATCGTCCTGCAGCTGACAGGCGAGGAAATGGATATGAATGTCCCGCTTGTGGAGATCGGCATCGACTCTCTTGTAGCTGTCGAAGTTCGTTCCTGGTTCTTGAAAGAGCTGCAAACGGGTATGCCTGTTCTAAAAATTCTTGGTGGTGGATCTGTCTCTGACCTTGCGGAGCAAGCCTCTAAGAAGTTACCTGCGGAGCTCGTTCCCATGCTCGGTGATACAGCAACTCCATCAATTACGAAGGCCGAGAAGAAAAAGCCTGCAAAGTGCCCGCTCAGGCACCAAGAGGTCTCGTTCGTTGCTACCAGCGCAAGCAAAACGGAGAGGAACGCTTCTTTGGCGCGCCCTGCCCTCCGGCACGCCCTTTCTGCTGACACCGCCACCACCACGGACACGCACTCGAGGGCGGAATCAACTGCGACGCCGCCATCGAGTGTCAGCGGAAAGTCGTCATTCTCAGACCGGGGAGAAATTGCAGAAAGTAAGGGGCTTAGTGAGTTCAAAGTCTTGAGGACAGAGCCGATGTCTCTGTCACAGTCACGCTTCTGGCTTCTCGATCTCTTCCTCGAGGATCGTACGGCTTCTAACGTCGCCTTCCAGTACCAATTGAATGGAAACCTTAAAGTCGATAAGCTTGCACAAGCGCTTGAGCTCGTCGCCATGAGACACGAGTCTCTCAGAACCTTTTTCGTCAATGACTCTTCGCAGCCTGACATGGCAGTCCAAAGCGTCTCCGATACGAATCACGTCAAGCTAGAGCACCGAACGATCAACCATGTCGATGAAGCAGCTCAAGAATACGAGATCCATAAGAGACACGACTTCGATTTGGGTAAACCTCATCTCCTCCGCATGACCCTTCTTACGCTCAATACCACGACGCACTACCTGCTTGTCGCTTACCACCATATCATCATGGACGGCATCAGCTTGCAGCTGCTGCTGTCTGATCTGGAAAAAGCATACAATAGCGCACCATTGGGTCCTTCACCAATGCAATTTCCCACCTTCTCAGTGAACCAATGCAAGGCGCTCCAAGCCGGTGAAATGGATTCTGAGCTTGAATACTGGAAGGGTGTCTTTCATGACTCACCAGCTGTGCTTCCACTTCTTCCAATGGCCATAAGCAGTTCGCGTGTACCCATTTCTGCTTTCAAGAGCAACGAAGTCTCGAGGCGAGTCAACCCAGTCGTTGGGCAGAAGGTCAAGGCTGTTGCTAGAATGAGTCGTTCGACAAACTTCCACGTCTATCTCACCGTCTTCCGCATCCTCCTTGCCCGATTGGCTGACGTTGCTGACCTCACGATCGGTATCGCTGATGCCAACAGAACCGACGACGACATCACTAGAACAATTGGCCTCTTCCTTAATCTTCTCCCTCTGCGATTTCAGCCTGACGAGGCAAAGACTTTTGCTGCTTCGGTCACAGAAACCAGGAATCAAGCATACACTGCGCTGGCCAACTCCAAGCTGCCCTTCGACATGATGCTCCAGGAGTTCCATCACGTCGAGCGTTCGTCAACTCATGCTCCGTTCTTTCAAGCTTTCTTTGACTACAAAGTTGGCGTCAAGCAGATTTCAAGGTTTGGCAACTGCCAGATGAATATGCAGCAGAACAACGCCGGAGAGACAAATTACGATATCAACCTCACCGTCGTTGAAGACGATCAAGGTCCAGGTATCATATTTGAGACACAGGCGACGATCTATGATCGCCATGCCACAACCCTGCTGCTCGAGTCGTATATCCACCTGCTGGACGCCTTCGTTGATGCACCAACCATGAGGACAGGCGAGCCTTCGCTATACAGTCAAGCACAAATCCAGCGAGCACTCGATATGGGCAAAGGACCTGACTTGCTGTCCCAATGGCCTGCCACTCTTTCGAGTCGTGTTGAACAAGTCGCAAGACAAAACAAAGACGCAGTGGCTGTGAGAGACGGCAATGGTACTTCAATCTCCTACGGAGCACTTATGAACCGAAGTCAAGCCATTGCAGCCACCTTGCAAAAAGCCGGCGTGGATCCAGGATCCAAGGTTGTCGTCTTCCAACAGCCAAAGGTCGATTGGATTGTCTCGCTACTGGCTATCTGGCGAATTGGCTGCATCTATGTTCCCATGGACGTCGCGAACCCACTAACTCGCCTAGCGGCGATCGTAGAAACTTGCCAGCCAAGTGTGATTTTGACTGATGCCACCACCAGCCCTAACGCAAACAGCTTGTGTGTGGGCAATGCACTTACGCTCAATGTCAGCAATGTTCCCGCCTATGCATCTGCAATTGTTCCAGATTTGTCTCGGCGCGCGCAAGCCGCTGTCATCATCTACACCAGCGGTTCGACTGGAACTCCCAAAGGTATCACAGTCAAGCATGAGGGTCTACGAAACTACATTGAGGGTTCCATCAGAATGTACGGCATGGAAACCCCACAAACCACGCTGCAGCAGAGCACGCTGAGCTTTGACATTTCACTGGAGCAGATTTTCACCGGTCTTGCAACTGGCGGATCTGTCTTCATGTGCCCCCTGAACCAGAGGGGCGATCCACTAGAGATCACCAAGGTGATGCGAGATGAGCATATCACTTACTCACAGGCAACACCGTCCGAATATCTCATGTGGCTTCAGTACGGGATGAACACACTCCGACAATGTTCCGACTGGAAGTACGCAATTGCTGGTGGTGAAAGACTCACAAACACCGTCGCAAAGCAGTTTGCGGCCTTGAATTTGTCTGATGTACGTCTAATCAACAGCTATGGCCCAGCAGAAATTTCTTGTGGATCAAGCTTCCATGAGATCGACTACCGTCAAGGAGAGCATCGTGATATTCCGATTGGCTCCCAGTACCCGAACTATTCAGCTTATGTCGTCGACAGAGATCTCAAGCCCTTGCCAATTGGCATAGCAGGTGAGATCGTCATTGGTGGAGCGGGCGTTGCTGCCGGCTATGCCAACAACGCTGCCTTGACTTCCACTCAATTCATCCCCAACCCCTTCGCATCTGCGGCCTATGTGGCAAACGGATGGTCCAAAATGTACCGCACTGGTGACTACGGACATTTTCGCGAGGATGGATTACTCGTCTTCCGACACCGTATCTCCTCCGACCTTCAGGTAAAGATCCGTGGTCTCCGAATTGAGCTTGGAGACATCGAAAGCAACATCGTGCGCGCGGGCAACGGTGCCATCCTGGAAGCCATCGTCACTGTTCACGGCGAGGACTCTGACTTCTTGGTTGCCCACGTCGTCTTCGACACCAAACGCGACATTGCCGATAAGGACGCTTTTCTCCAGAATGTCCTTCAGGACTTACCGGTTCCACGATATATGGTTCCCGCTATGGCTATTCCTATTGAACACTTGCCATTGAACAACCATTCCAAAGTTGACAGGAAGGCCGTCAAAGCGCTTCCACTCCCTGAACATATTGCAACTCCGACCCTCAGCGGCGAACTTACCGATACTGAGACTCAGTTATTCCGCTTGTGGCAAGATGTGCTGTCTACGCACGTAACTAACATCTCCATCACGCCTGCTACCACATTCTTCTCGGTTGGTGGTAACTCCCTCCTAATCGTCCGCCTACAAACTCGCATCCGCGAAGAGCTCAGTGTCGTCTTGTCTGTCTTCGAGCTCATGAATAGCAGCACCCTTGGCGAGATGGCCTGCAAGATCGAAGAGAGCGTCGGTGTCGAAACCATTGATTGGGAACGAGAGACGGCTGTGCCGTTTGTGGCAATACCAACTCCCGTTGAACCCTATACCGCACCCCGGAATCAACCCAAGGTCGTCGTGCTCACCGGTGCCACCGGGTTCCTCGGCCGTCATCTCCTTGAGCGGCTTGAAAATGACCCTAACATCACCGAAATTCACTGTGTGGCTGTCCGTGACAAGCCCGTGGTGTCTTCGCCCAAGGTCTCAGTCCACCATGGCGATCTGTCCGACCCAATGCTGGGTCTCAGCCAGCCTGAGTTTGAGGACCTCTCATTTACAGCTGATGTGATCATCCATCTCGGCGCCGTCCGCTCATTCTGGGACAATTACCACGCCCTCCGCCAGACGAACGTGCAGCCAATCAGAGAACTCGTCAAGTTGGCAGCAGGCCGCCGTGTTCCCATCCACTTCATTTCATCCTCTGGCGTCGTGCCCACGACCGCTTACGCCCCGATCGGAGCCTCGGTTGCTCAGAACCAACCGGCCACTGACGGAAGCAACGGGTATGTCGCCAGCAAATGGGCGGGCGAGCGCATTCTCGAGCAGGCAAATGCCGATTTTAACATCCCCGTGTCCATCCACCGCTTCGTTGCAGGCGGCCCGGAGCCTCCGCGTGATGCGGTGACGCCAGTGATGCAGTGGCTGGCTCAGCGCAGTGAGATGCACAAGATTAAGCCAGACATCGCGGGCTGGAGAGGTCACATTGACTTGCTGAAGATGGATGAGGCAACTGAGGCACTCTGCGAGTCGCTTGTTGGCAACTCGCCGGGAGCGCGATTCTTACACCATGAGAGCCATGTTCGTCTGAGGGAATGCGACATGGAGGCGTTTGTTGGAGAGAGGAAGAGAAGAGATGACTTGGAGGAGATGGAGCTCCTTGATTGGTTTGGCAGGATCAAGGACGATGGATTCGAGTACCTTTTGTCCTCCCATATGGCGAGCTTCCAGGCTGGCGATCAGAACGGAGGTAATGTCTTGAGGATGAGAAGATAGATACAGCGCAGATTCGGTTCGCAGTGGGTGGGCCTTTGTCGCTGGGCATAACGCGGAGATATACTATTATCATTGTCGTTATCACCATCTCCAGGCTTGTTGGCTGAGCGACTGGATGGTGCAGGTGGCGTTTTAAAATATACGGCATCGTAACCCGGTTGCTGCCTGTCTCGAGTGCAAAGGGCGGGTGTGATATCGAAGGTGTTGTCATCTTCCTCTGACGTGCTATCGCTTTCTAATACGATTCGTTCATCTGTAACGCTGTGAGCACGTATACAAACTGTAGCAGCCTAGCACACTTACCGTGGCTACTGCCGGCTGTCAATTTATAACCGAAGCTTTCGTTATCTAAGATCACGACTCTAGAAGCCGGCCACCTCCGAGGAAATTGTCAAGACGCACAAAAATCTCAATTTTCAATTATTACCCTCATATATAGAGAATTCAAATGTCATTTTACTAATTTTACAATCCAAAGCTTCTTCTGTAGCTTTTTTAGCTTGTCCATCCACGTCTTTTTGCTCTAAAAAGCGCTCTTCTTCCTTGGCCTTCCCCATAGCAGCTTTTATATTTGCTATACTCAAAAACGTCTCATTTAGATTCTTCTTAACCTTTTTTTTTTTTTCCTTTTTTGGATTTCTGGATTCGGAAGCCTCAAAGCTAAGAATCTTAACACTTTATAAGGTCAGCTTGCTGCGTGTTCTTGACTATACACGGCCAAGGGTCTTTACTATTTTTTAAAGTATAAAATGGGCCTCCCTTAGAAGAGATATAGATTAAGCAAGCTGATATAATACTTCGTAAGCATGGTATTTAACCCACAAGGAGGCCACGGTGAGAAGACTTGAGTAGAAAGAACATTGGGTAAGGGGCACGCCATGTTGCAAATAATTTTCCCTTTGAATAGTGGATATTGGGATTATAGCAAAAGCTCAAGTATATACTATACTACTACTTCTAGATACAAGCCAGATTTTTCTCTCTTTTTCTTTTTCTCTTTTTCTTCTCTTTTTTTTTTGGACTAAAATGCCAATCCTTCACGTTTCTTGGATATGATTAATATCCTACTGTATCTGAATAAAAGCCCTCTAATCAGTCTCTGAGTAATCACTAAGCAATCCCTGAGCACCCAATCGACATCGCTAGGTGCTCAGGGATTTAAACCAGACCTTGCTAGTGTATCACATGATGGTCCCCGAGCTAGTCAGTAAGTCTGGGTCTAGACTGAAGTTTACTCAGTGAGTCTGACTCTGAGCACCCTCATTAAAGCAGCGGCATCTTGAATAGGAAATCTCCACCTGGCAGAGGAAATATGATATGTAGAGCTACCTAAGTAATTCCAGTTTTTATTACAGAGTGGGCAGTAACACAGCTTTGCCTTGTCTATCCTAGATCTGTAAAATAAGCATCGAGAAACACTGATATGAGTAGGAATATGGCAGCCACAACCCAAACCACGGCAAAGTTCTGGAGTGGAGGGTTTTTCTCGGCTCCTAATATAGCAAGTTTACCGAGACATATTTTTCTTAAATAACTGGTATTTGTACGAATTGGGATACCATGTCCGGTACGTCGGCGAGTTTTATCCGTAAATGACGAGTGTACTAGGCGCCAGGCAGAAGACTGAGCCGGTCAAGAAGTTCAGAAACAAACTTGACAGACACTTAAAATCTTGGCAAGAGCGAAATCGCAACATAGACATAGGCAGAAAAGGATCAATAAACACATACTGTCTACAGTAGTGCAGATGGGATGTGTTACTAACCATAATAAACGCGACCATAGTGATGGATCGCCAGTGAAAGTAATGATACCGGAACATGTTGAAGGGACAATGAGAGTAAATAGGAACCTCAGCTCCACCAAATTGTTTCTCACCAATGGCAACAGTTTTGTACTGTGTAAGCTTGTTCAAAGTCCGTTCAGCGCGTCCTTTCATGCGGGCCTGATGATAACCGATCTAAGTGGGTCAGGTCTGGTTATGAACCTGTCGCTCCCAGGAGAACCCGTTTGTTAACCGTTTTGACCAACACTGAGGCCGCTAAGGAGTGTACATGAGACCCCAGGGACACTGCTTGTAGCTCTGGGGGCCAGCAAAATCCTACTAACGCCGCACCTGAGGCCTAGGATATCTTTTTTTCTGCTACTATCTAGGCCTTTCTGGATGCGAGTGGAGGAGGCCTGAGGACCAGATACTTTCCACAGAAGGTATATAAGACCAGTGACCTCACCTACTTTTATGCTTCACATAGAAAATAGAATCAGCAACATCTCAATAGATTGCCGATATTGACAGAAAGGGCTTGAAAAAGGAAGTACAACAAACAATTAGTAAGTACTGATTGTTTCTACAAGACAGGAGCATGACGCGGTTCAGAGACAAGATCAGAATATTAATCCAGGGTGTAAGAGTAAAATACAGCAGTTGCACATCACTTGCAGAATCTTTTATTCAGGAACTCTCATGTCTTGAAATCTTTCTTTTGCATTTTCTTGTTCTTGACAAACAACTCTTGTTTCGCATTTACTTTCCAGGGCTTGTACACAGTATGTAATAAGAGAGACGCCATTAATCTGTGCTATATATACTAACAACGCTGTTCATTATTCTAAGGTTTGATTTTGATTTAATAATCCTGACTAATATGTGACTGTTTTTCTTTTTTTTTTTACATATTCCTAGTGCGCATTGCTCTATCTGGGCGCAGCATATAGCATTGATGCTGTAAGAGGGAAACGGAAACAGACATGAATTTACTGAGTAGCACAAATATATGTACCGACTATTGACACAAATAGTATATATCGAATTATGGTTTCTGCTTCATAGACACCGTGAATGTTTTGCCTTAAATTTGGCTTTTTCTGTTCTCAAAATCTTGGCGTTGTCCCTCCCTATGCTCAAACTTTGCAGAAGCCTGGAGGGGCAATAAGTCACAGAATCTCAATTCCTTTGACCTTAATCAATCATTCCACAATATTCAAATGTCCGCGCTGGGCAGCATAAAAAAGCGGCGGGCACCTGGGCGTGTTGACTTCCAAGTCTGCACGAGTGAGAAGCAGCTCAACTATTTGCAGATCCCCCTTGGATGCCGCATCGCATAGCGGCGTCCAGCCCATGTGATTATATACTTTTGAGTTAAGTTCCCAGCGTTGGAGTAATAGAGCAATAGTACACTGATCCCTTTGCTCTATAGCCCGATAAAGAGCACTGCGGCTGTGTCTCCCCAACCCGGCAAGGTTCACGTCTATATCGTCTTCCGCCAAGAAAAATAATCTGATAGAGTTGTCATCCGCAAGAGAAGGAGGTGTGTCCCAATTGATGTCTGTAGCATGGTTATAGGAAATACTCTAATAGAATACTGACTTATCTATACAGTCTACAGGATTTGTATAACGTAATCGGTAAACGAGCGGCCACCGCAACCGAGCGGCCACACGCGTATGAATTCTACGCGTCTGTTTTTTTTGAAGCTATTCATCCACCAGCCATACCACCAAAAATGCCTAGATCATCAAAATCTCAGGCGGAACAGGAAGGCAGGGTCTTATTAGCTATATCAGCTATTAAAAAAAATGAAATCGCTACTATTGGTGAAGCAGCTCGCATTTTTAATATACCCCGTACAACACTTCGGAGGCGCCTAGCAGGATATACATTTCGATCAGATTTACGCGCAAATGGTCATAAATTGACTACTAGTGAAGAGAAATTGCTTAAAGAATGGATTATATCACTAGATAAACGTGGAATGCCTCCCCGGCCTGCACACGTACAAGAAATGGCCAATATCCTGCTGTCAAAGCACGATACTACTTCTCCCCCTACTACTGTAGGGGAGAAATGGATATACAACTTTACAAGGCGTACACCTGAGCTTAAAGCCTGCTTTACACATCGCTACAACTATCAACGTGCTAAAGTAGAAGATCCTAAGATTCTAGGAGCTTGGTTTAAGCAGGTTAATGAGGCTATTCAGAAATACAGTATAGCTTTAAGTGATATCTACAATTTTGATAAAACAGGATTTGCAATGGGCCTAGTAGCTACAGCTAAAGTTATTACTAGGTCTGATATACCAGGCAAGCCATTTTTATTGCAGCCAGGGAACCAGAAATGGGTTACTGCCATAGAATGTATATGTTCTAATAGATGGGCTCTACCTCCCTGTATTATTTTTAAAGGCAAGATACATATGGAGGCTTGGTATAAGGATAATAAGATTTCTTCTAATTAGAGAATTAAGATTAGTTTTAATGGCTGGATAAGCAATAATATTGGCCTATATTGGCTATAGAATTATTTTATATCTTTTACTACTGGCTGATCTGTGAGAAAATACTGTTTACTTATTCTAGATAGTTATAATAGTTATCTAATACCTTAATTTAATCTGATCTATACAGAAAATGATATTATACTAATCTATATGCCTGTGTATGCTTCTTATAAGCTTTAACTGCTTGATATTACTGTTTTCTTATCTTTAAAACACGTGTATAGAGATCTAGTTTAATCTAAAATATACTGCGGACTTAATCATATTAATAAACTTAATTTTCTGAATATATATCCTGAGGCCTATATAGAGACCTTTACCAGCAGTAATATTTATAGTGCTTTTAGAGCTACTGGCCTAGTTCCTCTATCTCCTGAGTGCGTTCTATCTCAGCTGACAGTTCAGCTTAAGACTTCTATACCTCCGGGTAGTAGACCCAGCAGCCAGGGCAGCTTAGCGCCTAAAATATCTCATACAGTCAAGTAGCTAGAGAAGTCAGAATCTAGCTTTAAAAAACTGCTTAAAAATCGGTATTACAGTCCTGATTCGCCTATTAAAGCTCGCCTAAATCAAATAATAAAAGGCGCTGAACAAGCTTTCTATAATATAACAATATTAAAGCATTAACTTAAGCAAAGTCAGGCTGAAAATGAAAGGCAGACTAAAAAGCAAAAGTGCTCTACTAAACAGATTACTTTTAAAGAAGGTACATCAGTATCTGAAGCCCGAATTCTTATAGAGTGCCGAAATCAGGCAGATGAAGCCATACAGGCAGATAGGGTTCTGCCTGCTGAATCGGCTCCTAGGCGCGCCCCACCTAAATGTTCTGGCTGTGGT
>NW_022474796.1:0-42052 GCF_009176365.1 Aspergillus alliaceus
TCAGCGGGAGCACCGGGGGCAGCAGACTCGGCAGGAGCACCAGGAGCGGCAGACTCGGCAGGAGCACCAGGAGCGGCGGGCTGGGCAGGAGCACCGGGGGCAGCAGACTCAGCGGGAGCTCCGGGAGCAACAGACTGGATAGGGCCACCAGGCTGAACAGCAGGAGCAGTTGTGTGAACGGCGGGTGGGATAACGTGTGTAGGTTTAGGGGCTTCAGATTCGCAGGTGGTAATGGTCACCGTGTGCTCGGCTTGCTTTTCCCAGGCACTAGCAGTACCGGCCGCGATGGCCAAAGCAGTGACAACGTGGTTGGAGAAGTGCATTGTGTTTGATTGAACAGGAAAAAAGGGGGTATCGAAAATCAGAGGAGGTGCTGTTAATTTGGAAGAAGAAGGGCAAGAAAGAGACAGAGGAGAATGTGTAAAAGTGTCAATTAAAAGTGTATACAATGCAAGTGATGAACTGAGGACTGATGGTGAGAAGGACTAGGCAGAGTATCTGGGGATTCTTATAGTTTTCCCAGGGCTACGGATCCGGGATGATGGAAAAGAAAGAGCCTTCCCATCTGCTCTGTCGACGAGGCGAATGCCTGGAACCGGCGTGCGCCATATTGCATAGTGCCCTTGAATCAATGGATGCTGCATGCGGAGAGAACACAAGATGTGTCTCCTTAGGGTGCTCTATGTTGTTTAAACACCGGATATAGTGGGTCAGAATTAGCAAGAATTACTGCCCAGCGCGAACATGGGGCTTGCTGTGCCACGTGATATCATGTTCTCGGTTCCATGGTCCTGGAAAAGGCAATTGTCGTCAGCAGATTACCGAAAACGGAAACCACGATGCTCAACAAGGGATGGGACTCAAGCATTCCTGTCAAAGGAATAGGGAAGGTGGGGCCCGCAGAGACCACAAAGCATTGTGCTTTACAACCAATCCATTTATAGCATTGCAGCAGAGAGAAACGAAGCCGGAAGCATCCACTGTTCCCAATGTTGGTTGAATACCGTTTGACAGAATCTCCGCTTGACAAAATATAAGTGTGGTTTATATTGATCGACCGAACTGTTCGTTCTCAGGAATTGGGTCTTTCTAAGTCCGTACGAAGGTCTCATTCAACAATTCTAGAATATATGAGAAATTCGTGTACAAATGGTCTAAGGGGACAAGGGCGTGCACGGTTAGTGCGGTCATCAGTATCCCTGCCTTAGAAGAGACATTAAGCGTTTTGCCACATGAGTTAAAAATATGCATAGAAAAATGTATACTAGCGCGGGTAGTGTAACGGTTATCATCCTTGCCTTCCAAGCAAGGGACCCGGGTTCGACTCCCGGCCCGCGCAGACATTTGCTCTCTTTTTTTTTTAATTTTTTTCTTGGACTTCTAAGATGATCGGTGTCGGAATGAAACAAGGTATTGACAGGCAGAATAGGAGCCGCCAAAGTCACCGCCCTCAACCATCTCATCAGCCTACTTACTTACTTCTTACCTAAATGTGTTTTTAGAGAGTATCTCCTAGGGAGCCAGAGAATGAAGCAACGAGTTTGATTGCTGCCCGAAAACATCAGAGCCCTAGTAGCGGTTTTCAGTATCGAAATACAATGAATCGGAGCGAAGCATATATTATATTGGTGTGGAGTTAGTATGGGTTGTGGGAATCACCATGAGACAAAGCAGTGACATTGTGTCATGGTCATGGAAGTGGATTGAAGTATGATGGTTATTATTGTCACTATGTAGTAGACAGTATGCGGATCAGGAAATGGGGATCCGGGAGCGGTAGTGAAGGCGGTGCAAGCTGGTTGGCAATAACAGGTAAGAACAGCAGAAAAAGTGATGACACTGAGTATTGTTTAGCTGTTTAATTAGTTTTCCTGTCAAGTGTCTAATAACCTGGTAAACCATACACAGGATAGGTCAGATCCACACTCAGTTAAGGTGGCGATAGCTAATGGAACTATATCCGAGTCCCCAGAAAGGGCGCTGCACGAGCTTATTGTATCTCTAATATAGATAGGAGTACTCCATATCAGGTTTCCCGGGGTTGGGTCATCCGCATTCAAGCTGATAACTAGTCCTAGAACCGCCAATAATATATTACCAGGGCCCTTTCCATTCTCTGCGCAATTTAGGAAGTAAAAGCAATGATAAAGCTAGTACAAAAAAAGAGAAAGCAAATGTCTGCGCGGGCCGGGAGTCGAACCCGGGTCCCTTGCTTGGAAGGCAAGGATGATAACCGTTACACTACCCGCGCCATGAACGATATTTTCGTACCTTAAAATACATAATACAAAACCACAAAATTAACAAAATCCTACCAAGACACTACCATGAATACTCTGCTACATTACGTGGGAGAGGAAATGGCGTACTCCAATGTTATATAGCAGTTAACCCTTCTTTGTATAAAGGGGATACCAGATTCTTGATAATCTGTTGATCTCTTCTCACTGATATAATTGTTCATACCCGATGGCGAGATAACCCTTAGCCTATTGTTATTTAAAGCTTCCAGTTCACTGCTTCATTTCCTGCGAGATTCCAGCCAATATATTCCTCTTGTCTTACTAGCAAGTATGCTAACTTGTGGAGCACCTCCAAATGGGCATCATGTATTAAGCGAGCGTTTGTATGACTTTTGGACTGGGTATAGCCAACGTCTCCAACAACAAGTACACTTTCTTAAAAGTACACCTTCTTGGAGTCAAATATAGTGACTCATGATACGGTCTATAGCACCAGGCTTCTTTGCCCCTTCTAACCGACCAATTCTGGAAGTTGTTACAGTTCTTTGCGTCGTTCACCTACAGTACGGATCTGCGATCCCGGTAATGTGATTCAGTATTCCTTCCAGGAACACTACACTGTAATGTCTCAGGAGCATCACGTCCTGGACAATATATAGGCACATCCTCGCGTATACTCTTAAACTAGGCTCTAGTATCCATTCCGGAAGATAGACCATCCGTTCCTAGAACTCGAAGCTCAATATTTCGAAGAGTTAACTTCACGTAAATAAGTATAAATCAAGCCTAGCTCAGGGACGATACTACGGTGTTTCAACTAGACTATATTTGCCTAGTTGTTGACGAGGTTTACCGGTGGACACGTAGTACTGAATACCAACATTCAAATAGTGATTGTTACTGTCTCCCAAGTACTCGCTACGAGGTACATACATACCGACTAGTCCCGGCCTGGTGACCTCGCCATGGATCGTTAATATGCAATATCCGTCTTCCCGTACTCCCTACGCCGTCGCTCCCTGGGAAAAACCAGATAACCATGAACTGGACAGGCGGCCGCCTCCCCCGACATTCTGCCTCAAGTGGCCCACAGCCCAAGTACAAAAGACAAGGAATTGGGAAGTCAAGATTGGATGCATCTCAAGGTCCCCGACAAGTTACTCTATTCGACAAGGTTTCGCAATCTAAGAAGCTAGACTCCGATGGAAATACACTCAACAGGCATCAACAGGTAGGAGTATATCACCGTGGAGGAAAGTGCGTTGTCTCTCTATACTCCCATGCTAATCTTATATAGCCTCCCATTCCGCCACCTTTATCTTCGAACCAAGCAACCGCTCGTGTAGAGCACATAAAACGCCACCTCCTAGAGAAGACCGACTGGGCTGCCGTCTCAGCTGCCCGTCCACTTAAGATCAGCTTCCCGTCACCAGAAGAGCTAGCTCAGTTTGGGAAAAGACGGAAGCGGACCGAAGGAGGCTGAAGGAATCCGAGAACGAAGTGTCGCGGGTAGAGGGTCCGCTCTTTCGACGAGATTTCCGGAAAGGTGCGACACCGTCGACGATAGAGACTATTAAGGATCTGGAGATAAGGATAAATGGGGAAAGAGCGGGCGTTGGTCGTGGGTCTGCGGTCGAGGATGTCCTGCAGAACAACGTATCCTCGCAACCGATGCTGTTGGACGGTGAAGAGACTATATCTCGAGAATTGTCTGGGACACCGATGTTATCAGATGGGATGAGCGAGGTATTGCCTTCTAGTGAATGTTTGTCTGTTATTCCGGATTATCATTCTAGTCGGACGTCGCTGCTCTCATCGACGCCTAATATTCGGACCTCGCAATCGATGTATCTCAGGGTTTCGGTCCGACGATTGACCATTCTTGAAATAAGTGTTGTTCAATGAATAACGAGGTTTTTCATTTCGTTTCCCTGTGATAAGATTATGTATTTTATGCACATAGATACTTCCGCGGGGGTAACCTATCGCAATCTCTCTCTAAAGAGCCATATAGAAGCCAATAAACCATTACCCACTCACTACTATCTCATTATCTCGGCCTCTTCCCAGAAATCTAATTTTTCTCCTGCCACCTATGTCCACATCCCAGACAATGATAAAAAGCAGTATTTCCCTGGAATGCACTCCACAACTGCACCTGAGAATACACGACGTCCCTCCCAAAACACTTGGCACACTCGACCTGGATTTTAGGCCCAGGGCTCACTGTCTCCTTCGAAACCTTCTGTGTGTACGACTTGAGCTTTTTCTGTAGCGTCGAGGGAAAACTCTCCGATGTGGTGGTCTGGGTTCGCGAGAATGCTTCATCTATTATTGGGTGGTCAGTTAGAGAGATATCATTTGTGAATGAAGACAAGTAGATAGAAATGTAGGAGAATGAGTTGAAATACTTACTTTTTGCAGTTTGACCGCATCGTTCGCAGCGGAGGGTTTCTTCGGGGGAAATATCAAAGAGAGTGCCGCAGGCTGGGCAGAACTGGACTGCCATCTCTTTCTGGTTGGTGGGTTGGTTCTTGGTGTTGTATAGCCTTGGGTGATTCTAAAGAAAGATCAGGCTGGGTAAGCCATGTGTGAGTTATGCATACTTGCATGCGTAGCTTGTGTTGTCACTTGTGGCAGAATGGCCAAGTACAGAGAGACTGAGGGTTTGGACAAGGCTTCAGTCTTTTCTACTATTGTAAGTTGTATATCGTTTAAGGTAGTCTCATATCACATCTTATAATACTAGTAAATCTGTTATACAGCCACTCCCTGAAATGTGAAAGGCATATAGTATCTATTCAGATCACACAAATGATAGTTTATATTAATGGAGTAATACTAACAATGGACAGCATAACTCTATTCTATACTACAACGATATCTTGATTAATAAACTATAGGCTCAATGTTAAGATACTTTTTCTCTTAGAAAACGAAGAAACCGAGTTTTCCCAAGAACACCAACTAGCCGAATATCCCAGCAGCCACCAAGAAAAATTTACCCGTTTTATCTCTCTAAGGCCAATGGGCAAATGCTTGTTCTCCTTTACGCTCCGAAGTGCCGAAGGCCGGCGTTTATTATAATTGTGATCCCTGCACTTGTTTCCAAATGCGTCCGGAGACCGCCTCTAAGAGCCTCCAGTATATGGTTTTCGGTCACTATACAGCCTGATGGTGCGCAGCCTCGCCTCAATTTCTCTCATGGTAAACCGGCACCGTACCCGACGACACAGTATCGGAAGACCAGAAAAATGGTATAAAGGATGGGTTTATCTACCGTTTCTTTGGGACTACTCAGCTTCTGGCTTCGGGTATTCGATACACTTGATTGATTCACTTTCAATAGTATCCCCATATCTAGCTCTCCACGCTTACCTCGAACATTCCGTGTTTGATTTTATACATGACTGTGGGCACCAGGAGCCTGGAGGGAAACGTTGCGCTCGGTACTTTCCACACGCAGTGCGATGTAGTGAATACGTGGATTTAATCTCTATAGTCACTGGCTCTGGTCGCGGCATTGGGGCAGCGATAGCTATCCGACTAGCCCAGCATAGCGCAGATTTTGTGGACCAAATCCGCGGTCACGGCGGATGTTTCAAAGGAAGAAGACCTCAAGGTGCTCTTTGAGCGCATGGTCTCGGAATTCGATTGGCTGGATATTGTCATGAGCAATGTCGGTATTGAGCATTTTGGTCCCTTCCTGATATCACGGAAGCTCAAATCGACAAGGCGCTCGCCTTGAATGTCGAGGGTCAATTCTTCGTTGCTCAACAAGCCTAACACACATTTGACAGATAGCGGTCGTCTGAACTTGACGTCCTCTATCTCGGCCCAGATGGTTCGTCTATGAATAACTATGTACGTTGATATGCTTGCTAGAGCTGTGAGGGCTGACGTTTTTTAAACAGGGAGTGCCCATCACGCGGTCTTTGCCCTTTCCAAAGCCGTTGTTTAGGGCATGACAAAATGCTTGGCGCATGACTTTGGCCCACGGAATATCACGGGCAATTGTATTGCTCGTGGGCGTGTTAGATCGGATATATGGGATGAGGCTGCTACCAAATACTTCCCGGACAGTGACAAGATGACCGCGCAGGACGTCGAAGCTGCAATTGCCAAGTCTTCCCCCGTTTAATAGGGTGGAAGTTCCGGAGGACATTGCCGGAGATATTGCCCTTATCGCTAGTGTAGCCTCAATCGCTGACTGGTCAGACCCTTTTCGTTTGGTGGAGGTGCTTGGATGGCCTAGGTGCCAACCCTGTACGCGGTCGATGCTAGTATGGCGGATTCAACATCCCCACGCTCTGTTGCTCAATGTTGGTTAATGGCTTTTTCAGTTGACTTTATCAATCTTTATCAGAAGGCAAAGTGGATGGGAGTTCTTTTGGATGTAGCGATGTAGATTCGGACAATAATGAATCGGCTACTACTTAGAGGTTGAAAAGAGCTATCTGGACACTGAGAGAAAGAGCAAAGGGCGGTACGCTAATAAATGTTGTTATATGGTATTCCTTTAGCGTCACGGTTGCGCAACGTATATTGAGGACGAGGGCCTTAGGTGCGGCAAGAACACTACTAGTAGGATTGAATTTGGATTTCTCAGATGCACTGAGGCAAGGGCATGCCCAGAATGAGCGCCATCCTCACTGTTGAAGATATTGATAGACATCGATACCACATTGTCAGAAAGGTCTCACCCGGTACGGAAATCCCGAACCTTGTCAACATTCAGGCCCCTGCTTTAGCCCTAAGGATAGATCCGCATTAGTTGGGGTCTAGGTATGTTCCTAGCACTCAGGAACCTCGAGTTATATGGACGACATTCGACTAATCGTGGGGATGACGCGTTGACCATTACCAAGTAGTTATCAACCCCCTGCACCGATTTCATTATTACATTACTTGTCTCTCCCCTCAACTCCTCGTTGCTTCGTTTTATGCTCCTCACCCGAAAAGCAACAACCAATATAAACCAACGAAATACCCAATCATCCGAAAGGCAGTGCCCCCGGCAATGTCTACTACGTCGTTCCTTGCTATGACCACATCTCGATCCTATACTATTTCACCGCAGCATTTCCATGTGCATCACTGAGTGACACCATGCCAACAGCATTAAGCGCAGTCCTCAGGACCGGGTACGCTATATCATACCTAGTGCTCATATTAATGAACCCCAAATTTTGCCTTGAGCGTAACAAGCTTGATGAGAACGGGAAACCTATAAAATTACGATGCCCGTTGTTTGGGCTTGAGGCCACCGAAGTGGATTTGGAGGGAATTAGGAATGGCTTGCATGATGCGGAGGATGGCTGTACAGATCCGAAACTCCACGATTGGTATCGGTATGGGTTTGGTTTGCTCTGGGTTTGAATGGTCGAATTGGATTTGGATTGCGTTGGTGGGATTGTCAATAATCTGGCATGTATGTGATTGAGGTTGCGTGTGATATGTGACTACTAGGTAGATGTGGGATGTTTCCTGGGAAGTGTTTTCGATGAGTATGATAGCTTCACATTGCCCTAAAGGAGGGCTAGGTTACACTACGTACAAGGTATGTACTACTCGAGGGTTTGCCTTTTGGTTTTTTTTATTTCCATTATGTGTTTCTATTTCTACAACATGCTGAACGCTGTATTGTTCGATGGAAAAGAACGAATAATATACTAATGGCCTTGAATTACTATAGTAATGCTAGACTGTTAGGTGCTATTCCGAGAAGTCATATCCCTGTGAATAGTCAGTTGACTGGACCGAGGTCATCTAATCAATCTTATCTTACCATTATATCCATACCTAGTTCCTGGGGCGACTCTTCGTCCCACGGACAAATATAACTAGTCTACTGATACTCTTTTTCCTAAAGGGAACCTCCAAATCTTAATCAGAATCATACAAAGGGGTATATAAGAAACTAAAATCAACCAAAACCCACTCCCAATCAATACCCAACCTGCTGGACTAAAGCCCTCTCAAAATCAACATCAGCATCAACGTCAACCTCCACAGGGCCAAAGAACTCCCTAAAAACCCCAACCAAAACCTCCTCAGTCAACTGCATATGTCTTCCAGGAACAGACCTGAAAAGCAGCTTCCCCTCCTCATCCAACCCCTTCAAGCCAATCCAATCCTCCTGATAAATATCCCTCTCCTGCAACTGCACCACATCTCCCGTCTCCCCATCCACCTCCCCAAACCACGCACTCTCCTTCGGATGCACCATCTGATCCTCCTCAAACAGATACATCGCAAACTGATTCAACCGCCCTAGATTCTCCTTGTAGGTCTCATTCTTCACCTCCCGCTCATTATTCACATCGGCCAGGAAATTGCTGTTGGCGAGATACTCGTCCAGCTCGGCCGGGTCGCGGAAGTACTGCGCGGGGACGAACTTGCCCTGGACGAAGGCGGACCAGCGGCCCGCGCGGAGGAGGGCCTCAGCGCCGCGGCAGATCCAGTCGCTCCAGGAGCATTCTTGGAATTCCGCGATGCCGTTATGTTGGCTGCCGAAGGTGACGAGGTTGTGGACGGGCGGAGCGTTGCAGCGTTCGATGTAGCCGCGGAGGAATTGGCCGCCTTGGGAGAAACCGAGGGCGTTGATGGCCGGGGCGGTGCTGAGGATGCGGTCTGAGGCTAGTTGCGCGCAGACGGAGGCGACCTGCTCGCTCACGTTGCCGAGGAAGGTGGCTTGGCGGTCACCGGAACCGGTGTCAGAGAGGTGGATGAGGTGGACGTAGGTGCCTGGGTTGGTTTGTTCGGCCAGGGCCGCGATGGATTGGAGGCCTTCGCGTTGGAAGTCGTCGCCTAGACCGTGCCAGATTACTAGAGGGAGGGGGCTGTGGTCGGTGGTTTTAGGGTGGAGGGGGATGGCGGTTGTGAGGAGTGGGAGGGTGAGGAGAGTGAGGATGTGCATTTTGGCGGGGTTGTCTAGGTTGGGATTGATTTGATGAGTGAGTTGAAGGTTGAAAGGATGGTTGTGGTTGGTATAGAAATCAGCTGTTGTGGTCACGAGTTCCGACCATGTGATTTATCATATATATGAAATATCACGACTGACAATAACCCTGGCTGAAATTGATAAAAGCGTTTATATAGACTAATCAATTAGATACTACAATAGCTATATTTTATATATTACTATTATAGGTATAATGCGCCGTATACTAGTAGTGTGGTGGGGTGAATGTCCCCCTTTTCTGTCATGTGATCCTAAGAGACGCGTATATTAGATAGCTGGTTGCCGTAGGACGGAATAATGGAGACAATTAAACTGACTGTTTCGATAATTGTGGCCTATTCACGATTGCCCTGGATAACTCTGCGTGGTCGCTCACTGCGATCAACAGCAGTAGTAACTTTTGAAGTAGAGCAGAGTATTGCAAAGCCAGTATTATCAAAGTTCCGGATATCATTTTCTGATATGAATCTATACGAGACACGTGATCGCTCTAGTGGCTTGGCCGGATCACCAACTCTCCAGCCCCTGAAGGCTTTACCCATTAGGAGGAAGAGGAGAAGAAGAAGCAGTCAAGATAGTTGATATAGTCGTCCATAGAATTGAGATCTATCGGAATGGCATCCGGTCCTCAGTAGGCTACGTACGTGTAGCTGATACAGCATCATCCTGCCCATCTTTCCCCTGAGATCACAACATTTTCAAATATACCGTTGTTCTTGGATAGCTATATATACAGCCTGGAACTATGGTATTATAACTTTTGGATCTTCCTGCTCTGCACGTTAATATCTCATTCGTCTTGTATATCGTGTACAGAACTCAGGACGTCGCTAGTAAGAGAATAAGCCTAACTTAATTAACACAAAAGATACCTGTAGCTTTAGAGTGAGATCGGATTTTTTTCTTGTATATGCGGATATAGCCATCTGTATTCGATTTCTTGAGAAAGCGGCATTTTATATTGTAGTGGAGAAGAAAAGACGCCCTGAATGGTGTTCGATGGTAGGAGTAGAGAGAACCTGCCGGGTCGGCCGTGGATTATATACTGTTCGCAACATGGGTCGAGGACGTCTACCCTCGTCGATTCGTCTGGCTGTACCAGCATAGCAGTTACAACCTTGACGACGAGGTGGGGATTGTGTATAGTCCATAATGCGGTGAAAGCCAACTGTCGCTAACCAATAATAGATACGATCAAGAACAATCATTGGCAGGCGTTTATAGCCACACTGATGACCAATACAGGATGTGTACACACGGATAGGGATTTAAACCTTTAGAAGTCATCCTTCCATCTATCTCGATATGATAAGAGGAAGGAAAGATAGCAACAACTCGCCATCTCGCGATAACCTGGGAAGGGCCTCCAGACCCTATATCACCATGGATTATGCGACCCTACACCAAGGCAGATGTAGAAAAGGCTGTATCCGCAATGCAGCGGCTTGTGGCAGCCATAGAATCCAGACTACCTGTCCACCCCTCTCCCTCGTTGAACCCATGGTCTGACCTCGAGGCGGCCGCGCGGCCCATATACCTTCTAATACATTCATTTACGAGTTTTGAGAAGGAAACTCAACCATACAGATTCCCTTCCATTATCTTGCGCCTGGGATCCGGCTGCCTAGCCCTGCTGAATTTAGTAAACAACCGTTCCTCCCCTCAGACTGACTGAAGGACCAGGACTATCCTCTCCACTCCTCACTACTATTATTTTGTACGGACAGCGTGAGAGCCACACGTCGCAATGTTTCTCTCGTCCCAGAATCACCAAGGATTTCAACTATCCCGGCGGGCTTGTATATGTCATCTATGTACTATCCCTCCAACCGCGAGTTTTCTAATGGTTGTTACCTGCTTCTACCTTTTAGTATCGGCGAATATGGATGGGCATGTACAAGTGACAATCAGCAGATGGGCGTGGCCCCGTGGGATGATGTACCGGAATCGAAAGGCACGCATGATGATCTTTACCAGCCTAGATATAATGGCTTCATGGGTCTGCGGGATGTACAGCTACACAAGGTACTACGAAATTGGGCATCAAACATCGAAGATGGTCACTGGGAGGTGGGTAAAGATGGCGTAATTGGTGGAATCGAAAGGTTCGAGGAAGCAGATACTGAGGAATACTGGGAGAAGTACTGGGTGCCACCGAGTTGGTAAGAGTTGGTTATACTTGTTGAATACTCGCACAGACTCTGCGTTTTGGTGCGTGGTATTCCGGAGGGAAATGGATAATCTTGCTGGTATTGGTGGGAGAATTGAAGTTATTCGGTCTATCGTATACATTAAAAGCTTTAATAGTCTTGTTTCAAGACTGTGTCAGAATTTAACCAAACTAAAATAGATTCTAAAATAGATTCTAAAATATATATAAAGTTATATCTATTCACCAGGCCTGTATCAGACACTGGGTAATTTCATGGGGATATTTAATAATGGCTAACTCTAGTCGGGGTTTGATTCTCCAGACGTGATATACATGCATATGGAAGATATATTGCCATACTAGGCTTTTTCACAGAGACAGTCGGAGACTATCTAGTAATTGACTTATATATAAATGTAGCAGAAGATACATAACTCATCGATCGAAAATGTCCCACTAGCATATCCTGACATATCAGAAAGTTATTACGGGTCATAGGGTGGCGCAGTCTTGGCATGATTAGATACGAGATCCTTCAACTTTGATCACTTCGATGAAACTCTGCCTTCCGCTTCCTTTGCCCAAGAGATGCAGATATCATCACCAATATGGGCAATACTGGACTTCCGAGCAAGGACTGCCACACTTGTCGCCGTCGTCGGGTGAAGGTAGGTTCCTAACTGATCATGACGATGTCGCGTCACTAATATATACCGCGAGTGTGACCTCGGTCGCCCCGGCTGTTTACGATGCGAGAAGATCGGCCAAGACTGCCCGGGCTATAGAGACTTGGGTAGGGTGGGTTCCAGCTTCCGGATCGTAACCCCAGAATCCTACCCGCATCGAAAGAGACAGAACAGCCGCCGGCGGCTAAAGCAGAACCGTGAACAAGAAGCGCGGTATCTTTGTCAATTCGTTGGAGCGAGGCAACCGTCACTTCCATATGCGCTGACTGAACAGTGGGAGGCACATGTCAAACCTCTTGTCATCAGCCAATTTACGATTGTGACATCGCAGGGAGCTCGTGTATACGGCTCGGTCGATTTCCTGCCGCAACTACTTGAGCACGCTGATACTAAATCCACACTGTATACAGCGTGCAGTGCTATCGCCTCCGCCTACTTTACCAACCGGGCACGTTCTGATAGCATTGGCTTTGGCCATCGAAAACTCTATGGGAAGGTCTTGCGATCTCTGTCCAATGATGTCGCAAATGTAGAGATGCAAAAGCAAGACTCAACGCTGGCGACGATGTGGCTGTTGTGTTTGTATGAGGTAGGTTGCTTTTATCGCCCACGCCGCTGTTGTAGAACTAAGGCGTCTCCATGCGTATAGCTCATAGCCGGGACACCGGCCCAAGAATCCAAGCTGGAACCTCAGGGCTGGGAAGTGCATAGCAAAGCAATGATCGGGCTCTTGCGATTGCGAGGCCAGAACCAGTTCCAAACCTCGACAGGACGTCTGCTTTTCCAGCTAGCGTACCAAAGCATTGTAGGTTTCCTGATATGCTGGCTGAAGCCCCCGTCAATTCTGACATTCTATGGTACAGCAAATACAGGCGATGCAAACAGGCCGGAGGCCGCCACCGGAAGCAATCGCATGGTTGCATTCAATGCAGACATCCCCGATGGCGAAAGAGATGATGTTTCTGCCGGCATTTTTGTACAGTGACTTGGCTTCGCGAATCTACAGTACAATCCGGGATCTGATCGACCAAGGCTCACACGAAAAGATGCTCTTAGGCGTAAACGACATAGTCATGGCCTGCAAAAATCTGGAATCGTCGATAAGTGCAGTGATCACACAAGACCTAGCCTCACAATCACAACCAGGCCCATCCGACGACCTGACGACAGGAAGAAGTGCCAAATGGTTGATGAACAAGCATGCTGCGAAATATCTCGATGCATGCCTCTTCAAAGTTCATCAAGGAATTTTAGACTTGCTGTCCGAGACACTAAAAGCTAATCCAACACCGAAGGAGCACGATGAACTCCTGTGTCTACGTGAATCCAGCATTAAGCGTTTGCAGGACATTGCGGACCATATCCTAGTGTCTCTCCCTCAACTTATGCCGGCCAAAGCGGCCAGCGCTGACAAACAGGGTCAAAACATTCCGACATGGGGACACGCATTAAAACTACTATGGCCCTTGCGTCTAATTTCGTCCTCCGCCGTTGTGTACGAAGAACAGCGTGCTGCTGCGGACCTGGGTCTACTTCGAATGGGCCACGAGGCTGGCATCATGCAGGCATTGGGGGCATAATATTACAAATAATGAACGAAGAGCGTGGACAAAATACGGGCTATTTAAGATCGCTTCCGGAATATGCAACTACATAAAGAGATTGAATTGAGCGATACCAATAGCACCAATAACAATACAGCTTTAGCTCTCAACAGCGATGATCGTTTACATGCAAACAAACCCCGTCATTCTCATCGGGAAACAACGTACCCACAAATCGTAGCCACTAAGAGGAATGCGAAGTTTGGTTCTCAAAAACCTCGTCCAACCAGTTCAGAGTAGCTAGTGCCATCTGAGACTCAGCCCCAATGGCACAATGCTCTCCCGCACCCACATTAGTCTTGAAAAGATGGTAATGTGCCTTGTCGCCAAGCATACGCGCCATCATCTCTGGTTGACCGGGCGCAAGACCGTCATCCTCACCCGACGCAACAAACACCGGACAAGTGATGTTGTCCAGCACCGCCTGGCTGACAGCCGCCTGTCCCATTTTATTAAGCCATTCGAACGGGCTAGTGGTATCAAAAGCCCACAGCCCCTGTTCCAGGCTCCACTTGAACTGCGACATACCTGGCAGCTTGTATGCCGCCCAGATGGCCGCATCGAACGCCGTCGCGTTGCCACTTTGATACACTTGACGTATCTGTGGTGTAAACTTCTGCAAGATTGACTCCCGAAGATCAAGCCAACCATCCAGTGCAATGACAGCAGCCAAACGGTGTTCACGGGAGGCTGCCAAAGGGGCTAACTGGCCACCATACGAGACGCCCTCGAGCGCGATCCGGTCAATGTCAACATCGTCACGATCCTTTAACCAGTCAATGATGGGGGTGATGACACTCCACCAGTCGGGGATGAAGCCGATGCTTTGTTCACGACGCACTTGTGGCTGTCCGGGCCCCTCGTACGTGACCAAGTTCCACCCGCGCGCGAGGATCTCCTGCCCCTGTGCATGGTATAGATCTTGCTGGGCTCCGTCGTATCCGGTTCCAACCACGACCGTGGGGACTCGTTTCCCTTTACCGCCCGTCACGTTGGCATGTGACGGTTTCGGGGCTGGATAGAAGTACACGGGGATCTTGAACCGGCCCCCGTCGAGCTCCACCTTCTGTGGCGGCTCAGGCAGCAGCTTCATTGCGGTGTCATAATTGTCCAGCATGGCGGACCAAAGAGTGAGAATTCGGGGATCGGAGGCGTTTCCATGAAGGAAGAAGTCCGCTGCACGATAGTATGTCGCAGCACGGAGATGCGCCTGGCGAGCAGAGACGGGAAACCTCGTGGCATCCACAGAGGTAGCCTGGTGGGCTATTTGGTCCGCCAGGAACTTGAACTCTGTATAAAAGCTTTCGTAGTCTCCTGGTATAATTTGGGAGGCTGCGCGAAGGACTTCGCCAGTAGATGCACCGCCGCCATTGCTGAAAGAGAGAAAGGTCTCAAGGGCGAAGGCAAATTCAGGGTCACTGCTCAGTTGATGTATCGAAGTGGTGGAGTTGGTGATGGTGACGTTGGGGATTGATGCATTTGCTGTCTGTTATTGGTGTCAGCGACTGATATCCAAACGAAGTATTAAAGGCTGAAGCATACCACTAAGATGAACAGCGTCCCAACGCAGAGCGATAGCTGGAGAAGCATTGTGATGAAACCTTTTTTTTTTTTTTTCCTTGAAAAAAAAAAAAAAGAAAAAGAAAATAGAATGCGGGATATTAGATTTCAAGTTTGATGCTTCGATGTTGGTATAGGTGGGTGTGAAAATAATGGCAAGTTAATGGAGGAATACCGTCAGTTTATATACTTGAGAATGAGGGTTCAGGCTGCTTTGTTTTGGCCGTTGGCTTTCACAACCATGACCATATTGGGTAATTCCTTTGCAAGTGTATCCATGGCTCCATTGGGATCAAGGATACGAGTTCTATCAGCCTGAATCGCGGCGTCGACATCTTACTTGCCGGTTGTGGCAAGCTATTCGAGATGACGATGGTCGACCCATCAGCCATGGACCCACAGCGAATAAGCAACGCCGATCGCTACCTTTCATAGTAATTCCATTCGAGCCTAGTGTCTTTGGGAATAATGGATACATCTGGCACCAAAATTAGACTTCCACTGCATATTGCAAATAAAATATTGTCCCTACTATTCCTCATATTATGGTCGCAATGCGCAGTATACTAGCCCTGTGAAGGTCTTTCTACCTCTAGGGCTGACAGCGCCTTCCACTAGGTTTTCTATTAAGGAAAAAGACCCACTACAATCAACTCTGGTTGGAGTCGATCCTCCAGGCACGATATATACATATAGTGGCGCAGCTTTCCGGGAACATCGGAAACTTACCAGCCCTAGACCGTGACTAGACAGCTCAATGTCATTACTTCCCCATCCCCTTTTATTATTATCTATTTCCATTTATCCTCTTGCTCGCTTGACGCATACGATCCTTTTCTAAAGTGGCATTATTCTACGAGCTTGTTTTCCTACTGTGTATCATCGAGGGTCAGACTGTTTGATTGTATAGTGACCTCTCTGCCTGTCACCCGGGACGATATTTTAGGGCTAGATTAAGTCACTAGCACGTAGTCTAATAGATCTAGATATTCTTATTGTTGAACAGTCTCATCTTAGCTGCTGAGATGAAGGACTAAATCAAATAGGTTGGGTGTACATCAAGCTGTCGACTTCGATATGCTTTGTACTTTTACGGAAAGCGATTTACAACGGGAGTCTGTATGTACTTTGACTTTGATTTTGGAAACCCCAAGAAACGCACTGATGATGCGCTGGCTCGATCGATGATCTGGCAGCTTGCTACCCAAGACTCAGATGCAAGCAAAGTTGAAGAGTATTGAAGGTTATGGTCATTGACCAGTAGGACTCACGCTCGTTAATACAGCTTGAGTTCGGGTTGTTGAAGGGGTCATCACGGCGTGGTGCTGTGGATGGTATCGAGTCAAGGTTATGAGCAGATCGTGAGGTTGTTGATCGACAAACGTACGGATATACCTGCCGCCTTTGTTGATCTCACCATTCAATAGGTTACGGAGAAGAAATAGCACAATATCGTGTAGCTGATGCTCCAACGCTTGAGGTGAGTCTTGGCTGTATATGTCCGCTATCGGGCAGAGGAGTCCCTAATACGTTCTCGACTTCTTCAATGCTGGGGGCGAACTACCGGGACGGATTGACTCATCAACAAGTTTAGCTTGAATAGTTATTTTACCTACGCCGGTCACTCGATCGGGTGCTTTTTTGGCCATCATCCGACGAGAGAACACTTTTGATCCGGGGGTTCGGGTACTTATAGGGTGCATGGGCTCTGGTGGTTGCATTGTTCTGTGTGCCGTTTTCCTGCCTGGTCCTATGATCTCCGAGGCGACCAAAGAGCAGCAGAGCGACTCTGGCGAGGAGGCCTAGGTGATGATGATCTGGATTGCTGTGGGTTCCACCACGCTTTGAGCAAGGAAATTAGTCCATGATATTGCCAAGTATGTTCTGTACGTATCAAAGTGGAAAGCAAAGCGAGTGTTATAATTATCAGGAAAAGTCCATCGGAAGTCCACCGATCCCTTTCCACTGGATAAATACAAAACGTAATTCCCAGCCTCGTAATGTAAGCCATACTAAAATCTTACACCAACATCACCCAACCTGCATCCTAAGGTTGCCCCTGCAGGGTCCCAACCTCGGCCGAATAGGGCATAGGGCGTCAAGCACCGGACCCTTTCCCACAGACTAAGACTCCCCGACGCCCTCGATAACCACCCGATACGCTGAATTCCTTCCATAATATACCTTCACACAGCCTAGGGAAGCCCCGTAAGATCCAAATCCTAATCTCATCCTAACCTCTCTAAAAAATGTCCGTCCCCCCTATCCTGCGACTGCTGGGTCGCCACCATCCACATCACCCAGCAATCCGAAGCGCCCTTCAAGACCGACCCTGAGGCCCAAATCCAACAGCCTACGCTCCTCAGTGACAAGCTCTCCCTCAGCACTACTCTCGTGCAGCACTGGGAGTTCATGAACGGGTGTCCGCATCCCAAGACCCGTCTGACGCCTCAGCTGCTGCGCATCGTGGCCGAGGGCAATCAATCGTGTGCTGAAGCTATTGAGACGACTGTGGATTGCGGTGGGGCCCTGCCCGTGAGTGACTCCGGGGCATCTACTACAATTACCGAGGAGGGATCGCGTGCGGATCCAAGCTTCGTGGGCAGGCAGGCTGGAGCTGGACGATGAGGAGGAGATGGCCATTGTCGCGCAGGAGGCACTCCGGTACGCAGTGATTCGACTGGGGGCTACGTTGTAAAATATTGAGGAGGAAACGCAACAGGGCGGGCTATGGGCGGAACAGGGCCTGCGGGATGGAGAGGTGAAGGGGCTCATCGGGAGGCTGTTTCGGTTGCTGGGGAAGGTGAATGCGGGTGGGGGTTTGACGACCACAGCGAACCGCAGGGCATGGTGCTGTCCACCACGCCCGGCAGCAGCATCAACGCCAGCCATCCCACAAGTGCCAGCTCTATATCCGGGGCTAAGGCCACGCCTCTGAGTAGCGTGTCCAGTCCGCCCGTGTTCCTCATCCTAACCGTAACCACAGGCATCTGGGCCCAGAAAGAAAGCCTAGCCCTAGGGCCCGGAATAAGTACCAGTATCCCATCCATAGACCCCTGGTCCTTCCAGACACCAGCAGACAGAGAAACCATCCAGCCAGACTCAGTCCAAACCGATAAACCAACCACATTCCCTGAGTCCATCCCCCATCACTGGGACTCGTCAACAGACTGCTGCTACGTCGCCATCTTCAAGGGAACCACCGCCCTCGAACAGTACCTATCCGGTCGCCACGCCAGTTGACCTCGTTCTCGAAACAGAGCGCGACCTCCACGCCCTCCACCAATGCCTCTCCGCCTGCCATGGCCATGCCATGCACTCCCAGTCTTGCTAATCTACCGAGCGCCGGCATGCTCTCCTTCACTCTCTTGGCTGAGCGCGTTGTAGGCATGCTCGAAGAGACCTTCCGCTTCGCAGCCGAAGCAGCGACAACCCCCAGTCCCGTCGAGAGCCCCTGGGCCAAGCGCTACCGGCAACGCTTGCGAGACTTGAGCGTTTGTTCCGTGGCTTGTTGGCGTTGCCCTGTGTTTTCCCAATTCCGGCGGGGTGTATTGATGGCGGGTTGGTGAGCATGTGGTGGAGGCGCTGGTTAAGACAAGAGCTATGAAGAGGATACTGCAGCTACGAGTTTGTAGAGTAAGGGGATCGTTGGATGGTTTGAAACGCCCGTCGCGGCAGGGGAGGGGGATATCGGGCGGCGGACCGTTGGATTGGGGTGGGAGTTCGGGATTCTGGATGATGCTGCTGGTCAGTTGCTGGGAATTTGGTTAGGAGGTTGGAGGCTTTGCAGGGTGGTTTGACGTTGAAGAGGGTTGATTTTTAAATGCTTTGGTTAGTTGTATATATTTATGAAGTGTCTAGGATATTAACGTGGGTCTAGGAGGTAAGGGTGTGGCAGGGACAAACTTGAGACTCTTGAGGTTACTGAAGAATAAGGAATTCTTGAAAGGAGGAAGCGTAGTTATTCTATAAAGTGATCTAGTCTTTCTTATGAATCTTCTCAAAAGTCTAGCAGTGGTATCTATTGCACCTAGGGAAGTATAGAGTTATTGTTGATAAGACTGTTGGAAAAATCCACGTTTTTGCGGGTATCAAAATTAAGGATATCGCTTTGGCATTCAAAATGAGCAATCTATATCCTGCATCCACTATGAGGAGAAAACATATAATCATAGTCATAAATATAGAACAATCAAAGGATGCACGCTACCTAGTGGAGACTCTACCCCGCTATCATCAATTGCACAGCCTTGTTAAACAACACCAACTTCACCTCCTACCTTTTGTTGTCCAGCTGGCTTAGTGGGCTTAATCTAAATGTAAACTGTATTCTTAGCATTTGTCTTCACCATGGATATTGGAGTTTCCTCTCAGCATTTGCCAGACTGCAGCACATGCATGGACTTGAAATACTCAACTGAAATGGCTAAAAAGAACGAGATGTACGGGACAAAGACGGACTACAGAGTATATTGTGGATTTAGCGACTAGCATCCTCTGCTCCCGCTTGCGTGAAATGTGCCATATTATTCGAGGGCATGACTTTGGCCATGTCCATGGAAAGTATTGACCGTAAGGCTCAAAATATTCAAATCACGGCTTGTATCGATCGTCGAATCACAATCGAGCAAGGACATACAAGTAGAAATAAGGTTGAATTTTTCACTCTCCAGGGTGAGTAGAATACTAAGTTAGATGTCTCTATAGACAAGAGGCTAAGTCATGTCATCCAGAAACCCCGGGGACAATAAAACCAACTGCGCTATTTCCCAAGCGATGCCCCCTTGCCCCGAAAATGAACAGCAAGCTAGCAGCCCAGCGAGCAAAGCCTTGGCTGCAGGAATGTTTGTCTTCTCATAAACTGTGTTTACGGGCCAAAGGTCCTATCTACCCAAACGCGTTATTCGGTTGACTTCCCGCGACTCTAGTCCACGGCTTCATATATCTTATCTGGACAGTAACGACTATCTTGCGCTGAGCCATTGTTGGGGAACTGGAGAGCCGTTCACGACAACATCGCAAAGCCTTTCTTCTCATACTTGTGGTGTACCATGGGATAAGACACCTGACACGATCAAAGATACCATGCTCCTGACTCTAGATCTCGGCGTGGAGTTCATCTGGATAGACGCATTGTGTATTGATCAGGATGACGCCAACGATCGGAAGGACCAAGCAAGCAAAATGGGGGAGATATATGAAAATGCACTACTGACACTGAGCGCAAGTGCATCCGAAAACATTCGCACTGGGCTCTTCCATAGCGCAGCCCAAAATACAAACTGAGCCACCATCTCCCATCGCTGGTTGATATAGACCTGTATGTGCGGCAACCGTGTAAAGAAACCCATCATATCCTGTCCGACAGAGGCTCCGATACTATCAGATTTTCCCAGCCAGACAACCTTGCGGGATTTCCCATCCTCTCCAGAGGTTGGACATTTCAAGAGCGAATTCTATCTCGACGAGTGCTGCACTTGGGAGCCGGAAGAGCTGGTTTGGGAGTGCCTTGATGCTGCCCAGTGCGAGTGCGGATTCCAAATAGTACCACCGGACTCTGGACGCGATGATATGCGCGCAAGAAAAAATCATCGATGATCGATTCCATAGCGTTTCCAGCGTAGGAGCAGAGTTGACGTGGAGTCATCCACAGTGGGAATGGCAATTACCCATCGTCGATTATTCGACCCGAAAGTTCATAAAGCACACAGACCGGCTGGTTGCACTCGAGTCTACTGCAAACAAATTTACTCGACTTGATATGGGTCCTTACCACTATGGGCTGTGGCAGATAACTTCTCTCTTCAGTTAGAGTGGGTTGCTCAGCAGAACACTCGACGGCTGGATCTGCCAACTTGGTCCTGGGCTTCAATTCACACCAACTGTTACTATAATGCGTTTCCGTTTCTCCCAGATACCAAAGTGTCTAGCGTATGCGAGGTGCTCAAGCTCCCTACAGGCCCATGTTCAGAGACTGGGATAGTTTCGAAAGGACCCGCAGTCAATGCAAAAATGTTTCTCCAGAAGCTAGCATGGCGAAAAGAGAACGATGCGCTTCAGGTCAAAGTAAACATCAATAATGAATTATCCCACAAGGTCTTTGTGGATATTCGATAGTACAGCGAAGGCACTGTTGAATGGGAAAACACACAGGCAGACGAGCGTCTTTTCCACGGCCAAGATGTAGTCTGCATAGAGATATCCACAGTTATTCGTCCGTCATCTCAAGAGGATGTATATACGCGTGTTGGTCTCTCGGGGAGTGAGGAGGATGTGCCGTCTGACAGGAAGACACTTTAGTCCTTTCAGTCATTTGATGAGTTGGCTGAGAAGAGAGTGGCACAAATCATTTAACTCGACAACAGGTGTTTATTTGTCAATCTAGGTCTGTTGAACTATATTAAAATTGTTCTAGCGACCCCCCAACCCGTGGGACATGATGCGCACACTATAACAGTATAATGCCTTTCTTTTATCTCAGCAGCAGTTTTTGGATATAACAATACATAACTTTAGCTATATATATATATATACTAGTATCCTTGCCACAAACCATGTCCAGATTTTCTAGAAGGGCTCAAATTGCAAATCATCAATTCTCTTGGGCCAGGCTGACTCGCCCCTAGGATGTAAGATCATAAATCTTCTGGACATCCTTCAGTGTCGCCTCGAAATCAATATGCAGATCCTTGATCAGACCGTCGTGGAACCCAAACACCCATCCAGACACAACTGGGAATCCATTGGTCGCATACGACTGCTGGACAGCCGCCGTCTTGATGATATTCTGACACTGCTCGATAACATTAAGCTCAACGAGCCGGTCGTAGCGCGCTTTATTGTCGGATATGGCATCCAGCTCATCCTGATGGAGACGGTAGACATCACGGATATTCCGAAGCCAGGGGTTGAGCAGGCCTAGGTCCTGGGGTTTCATGGCAGCCTGGACACCACCACAGCCATAATGACCGCAGACAATAATGCGCTTAACGTGGAGATGGCGGACGGCATAATTGATAACACTCATGGCGCTAAGGTCAAGGTTGCAGACCATGTTTGCGATGTTTCGGTGCACAAAGGCCTCCCCGGGCTGTAGGCCTGTGACCTGTTCGGCGGGAATGCGGGAGTCGCTGCATCCGATGAAGAGATATTCAGGGCTCTGGCCCTCGACAAGCCTATTGAAGAACTCTGGATCCTTCTCGCCCTGTGTAGCAGCCCAGGCGCGGTTGTTCTCAAACATCTGCTCGTAGGTCTGCTGGAGATGCTTGGAAATTGGTTTTGTCTCTTTACCGGCCATGTTGGGTTTATCAGAGGAGCTGATCGGGCTGTTCTATTGTGGAGAGAAAACGCGCGGTCGTGAAAGAAGTCGTATGAAGTGAAGTCGAGTATATTGATAAGAGCAGACTGACGTCGCGGATCCAAGTTTCCCCGCTCCACGGCATGCTAGGGCTCAGTGGGTCATATTCCACTGACCAATGACCTTGCTCGAAACTTCCGCAGATTGAGCGATGCGCCAGGCTGATCGTCTTTCCAAGGCTGTGAAAATCCCAACTACAATCGAAGAGCACATGCAAGATCCCTATAGTGACGATTTTAGTCCATTTCTTGATTTCCATTGGCTTCTTAAATCCCTTTTTCCCCTTATGTACGTTCATTCCCTTCCCAAATCCTTGTCGCACAAGCCCACACCTAACAAATAATTGCCTCAAGGTACTCCAATGCTAGGATAGACTATATCAACAGAATTGGTCTAGTCTTTACATTAAACGGTACAGATCAGAGCCTTAAGCCTATTCTTCTCGCAGCCCACCAAGACGTTGTCCCTGTTGATGACCCCTCTAAGTGGACGTACCCACCATTTTCGGGGCATTTCGACGGTGAATGGCTCTGGGGCCGCGGAGCAAGTGATTGCAAAAATCTGGTAATTGGGGCTACTCTCGGTGATTGAAGATTTATTAGCCCAGGAATGGCACCCAACCCGTACCATCATGCTTGCATTTGGCTTTGATGAAGAAATCCAGGGGCAGCTTGGTGCAAGGTCAATTTCCTCCTTCCTTGAGCAAAAATATGGACAATACAGCTTTGAATTCATCTCTGACGAAGGTGGTATGGGTTTTGAAAACCTTGCTAATGACGAAGGGGACGATGACATGGTTTACGCCCTTCCAAGTATAAGTGAAAAGGGTAGTTTGAATGTTGTCTTGGATCTTTCAGTGTCAGGTGGGCACAGCTCTGTACCTCCGCCTCATACAGGTATTGGAATATTGTCCGAGATTATTTATTTCCTCGAAAGAGAAAAGCCTTTTGCGCCCCTCCTTGGCGAAACACATCCGTCTCGCCGAAAGCTAGAATGTCAGGCGAGGCACTCACCAAACTACGTTGAACCATGGCTGGCAGATATACTGCAATCCACCGACTATGCGTTTGCAGCAGAGGAACTAGCCTTGTCAAGAGGTCCTGAGTTTAGATTTCTGCTGCAAACATCGCAAGCGGCTGATATTTTTAACGGTGGTATGCAAGCAAATAATTTGCCAGAGAATATATCAGCTTCGGTTAATTATCGGATTGCCATGCATGAAACACCAGACACGGTTAAGTCTCGCGCTATTCAGATCATCACTCCTATTGCTCAGAAACATAATCTAACCTTATTTGACTTCGGGGATAACCCCACATCCAAAGGAAATAGCTATATACAACTGTCAACAGACAGGATTGAGCTGCGCCCAGCACCCGTGAGAACAGGCAGGGCACTGGATATACATGGGATTGATGAAAGAATTGCCATCGATGCACATTTGGAGACTATGGCTTTCTATTATGGTACGTCATTTTGTCGCAGCCAGGGATGTTGGGTTGTCTATGACTTTTGTTAATTTATTCTCTGAGGTAGAACTGATCCGTGCTTTCGATATACCGGACGACTCCAGCGAACAGGCTCATGATAAGTAGCTGACCATGGTGAATCGTTGGGTTGGCAGCTGGGAACGGAAAATCTTGTGGAATTTGGGATAGAATTGGAAGATCCCAATGCGCATCCCAGAATCTCAAAGTAATGCCAAAGAATAACTCGGGAGTTCGCTTTTTTGAAATAGTAAGGGATGGGATACCCAGGGCTGTTTTTAAGTTGATATTTAAGCGGGAATCCCTTCCTGTGCAGAAATCCGGATTTGGCGTCCTGTTCAAGCCCTACTGTTGAGGTGAGATAGGAAACAGGATATCAAGAATGGGATGGGTTGAACGGGTCCAAGATATCATACAGCCCTATCCCAAAATGATCTTGTATTATATTGTTACCCATATTTCTTGTGACATTTCCTGCTGCTGCAATTCATCTCTGTAGGTAACAATTATAAGTAACAGCAGAGAAATGCAAGCTCTGGCATAAGGGTTTATAGCTTGCGTAGTAATCATTCTCGAGTCAAAAGGCTCTGCTAACAGGCATAGCGAAGGTAATCAAAGCAGCACTCAAATTCATCAAAAAGTGATCCAGCATCTGTATTCACTGGTGTGTTATTTGCCTCAGCAATTTGAGAGATGCAAGTGCCTGAATAGCCTGGCCGATTAAGATTGTAGGGATATTGTAGTTAGTAAGAGACGTATGTTTAAAATAAACTCCTCCACCTGTGACATACGTGAATATCATTCCTGTTAGTGCTTCACCTCAGTGGGGCGAGCGGTTGAGCCTAGTGAGTACACAGGAGTGCTTACTAGATTCAGTTCCTCATTCATCCTTGGTGGGGTGTATGGTTGAGCAGAGCACAGAGTTGAGTGAGGAGATAACATTAACACAGGTTGAAGGTGAGAGCCATTGCATAACCCCACTAATACATTACCTGCTTAAGTAGGGTAGATCATGCACCAATTCAACATTGTTACTTTTAACTGTTGATAGTCAACCAGTTCAGTTTCAGCTCTCAGCCAAGCCTTCTTTTTTGACCCTTCTGATGGGACGCTTTTTAATCTACTATGGTACATGACATATCCAACAGTATCATTGGTCGCGTATCAGAAAACATCTTTAATATAGTTCCACTATGACAACATTGGTCATAGCCAGGCCACAACAAAAGGAGGGGCTGAATTAAGATATGTTTCCTGTGATCCACTCAAGACTAAACTGACCTGGCCTTGACACAGTGTTCCTATCGAGGTTGCTAGGTATATTGGGGGAATCTTACGTGTTGTTGTTTCCGAGGCTTACGCACTTCATATTCATCCTAACCGACCCTTTACAGGGCCCGCTGGTTACAGGGTCGGTTACATCATACACTTGATGTGCTGCTTAATGACCTTTCAAGCTAGCCTAGGCTTCGCCTGCGTGAACCTTAATGTAAGTTAAGCTTCTGTTGACCCATAGTCATGTGGTTAAAGCTAGACGGTGACCGGAATCCGGTCACCGGAAACGTCAATCTCAGCCGCAAAATAAACGTTTCTGATGTAATTGTCATTGGATAAGGTTTCAAAAGACTATATGTCTGCTCCCTAGCTATGTCCTGGGCTGGTTACTGTGACTTGGCCAGTCCATTCGTCGAGCAGGCGAGCCTTCACTCTGATGACTTGCCCAATGTCCAGACTTGATAGCATTAAGGTAGAGAGGCTGGCCAATACTGACTGATCCCCGTCCAATGCCGTGAAAAATAATTTATTGGCCCAGTGACACTCGCCCTCGAGCTCAAATGGTGTCTCGCCGACTATGTAAATTAGCTATCAACTGCTTTTATATGGACAATTTGTTGCAAGTTCTATGGAATTTGAAGGGGACTGGTATCGGAATAGAGAGAACTAAGAAATTGACTTTGAGCGCTCTGATTGACTTTCGTGCTGAGGTTGGTTCGAATCCGAGTAAGTGTAATTAATTGTTTGGTCGCTTGGAAGGATCGACAACCTTTGTGGTGTTTCTCCCAATTATTCGAAGGAAAACATCCGGATGCGGCTCATGACGTAATAGCAAAGGAGATGCTTAGTGTATTAATATGCGAAGTATTTAAAGCCTATCATGAATCTGATGAGATCCATGAATAATAAATAGCAAGTAATCGAAGGCCTTTATCAAAGCTACCTATTTCTCCCTCAGGCGAGCAACAAGTCTTGATAAGTTAGAGTCTTGCGACACTTTCAGAATGGTCTCTGTTGTTCAAACCCTGGTCACCACTCTTCTGCGACTGAAGGAGCTTTTATCTGTTTGGCTCTCTGGAGGGTCTAATATGCCAAACAATAACCAGACTGAGCCTGATATAGTTATCGTGGGTGCAGGGTTTGCTGGCATCACCGCCCTGTACCGTCTTCGAAAGTTAGGATTCAAATGCCTTGTTCTTGAAAAAGGCAGCGACATTGGTGGGATCTGGCATTGGATCTGCTACCCGGGAGCACGGGTGGATTCCTATGTCCCGTCCTATGAATTCTCGATGCCCGAGTGCTGGCAGGATTGGGAATGGACCAACAATTATCCCGACTATGCTGAAATGCGGAGATATTTCAATCACTGCGACGAGAAACTGAGCATAAGGAAACATGTCAGTTTCAGTACAACAGTCACCGGAGCACGGTACGACGAACCATCAAATACCTGGACTGTTGAATGCAATAATGGACAGACTGTAAGATGCAAGTACCTAGTCCTCGCCGTAGGGTTCACATCCGATAAAGAGCGATTTACACATCCAGATACGCACTTGTTTGAGGGTGATGTCTATTATCCCTACCGTTGGCCGGAAGATGGCGTCGATCCCAATGGCAAGCGTGTGGCTATTGTGGGTAGTGGATCCACCAGTGTCCAAATTGTACAGGACTGGGCCAGCAAAGCGAAGACCTGAACCGTGTTTCAACGGACGCCCAACACAGCCATCCCTGTGCATCCGAAGCCCTTCTCGCCTGGAGAGTACGCAACTTTGAAAAGTAAGTATGCAACCATGTTGGAAACCCGCAAAATATCGCCCTCGGGACTCGCGGACGCCGAGCCAATCGCGCGAACAACATTCGACGATCCCTTGGGCAAGCGACAGCGCACATACGAGAACCTTTACCAGCATGGCGGTCTCCAGTTTTGGGTATCTTCATACAAAGACATGATGTATGACGAGGCTGCGAACCGACAAGCGTACGACTTCTGGGCCAGGAAAACGAGAAGTCGGATCATTAGCCCCCGAAAACGGGAGCTCCTTGCACCATTGCAACCACCCCACCCATTTGGGGCGAAACGGCCGCCTTTGGAGCAAAATTATTTTGAACAGTTTAATCGGGAGAATGTCGATGTGATTGACGTCAAAGCAACCCCTATTTCCTCTTTCACATCGGATGGAATCATAACCAGTGATAGTACGGTCCACCGCGCCGATATTCTGGTCTTTGCCACCGATTTCAAGTCTGTGGTAACTGCTTTGACATCACTTGGGGTACAGGGCATCGATGGAGTCCTCCTGGAGGATCTATGGGCAGAGGGACTTCAAACTTATCTGGGAATAATGTGCCACGGATTTCCCAATATGTTCATTCTGGACGGACCACAGGCTCCTAGTGAAATGGGCAATGCTCCAACCAGTATTGAGGTCCAAGGTGACTGGATTGCAGCAGTGGTGGAAAAGATGAAATCATGCAGGGTAGTTGCCGTCCACCCAACTGTAGCTGCGATGGAAGAATGGAGGGATAAGGTCTGTACAGTGGCGAAGCAGAGGCTCTCCAGGAAGACAGGATCGCGATAAACGAGCCAATCGAAGAGCACTTCGTTCTGTTGTTTCGATTAGATAAAATCTAAAAAGCAGCTTGATGGCTTTCGCAACACCTCCCCTCCAGTCTTTCCGCAAGATTACAAAGTTTCCTGTACATGGAGAGACGTATAAATCCTCCATTTATGCGGTCTTAGCGGCTCAACACTGGGTGCACTTGTGGATTACCTGTGCTAAAGAGGACTGAGAATGGAAAATTGGCGAGGGTCAAGCCGGATTATGTGGGGACTCCAGATATGGAGAGTGTGCATTCCTCACAGCAGCTATTATGATTTGCACCCAGTACGTAGCTAGACGTGAACCTAGTTGTCCGGGTTGCAGATGATAAGGATAGAACCCTGATCCAATAACACAGACCTTACAAATCTCCCAATGCTGGCGTGTCTTGCGATGACAGTGCCAGCCGTCTGAGTACTCTTCTTTTTTTTTTTTTTTTCATTTCCTATATTTTTCTCCCAAAAGAAAATGAGCGGCGGGCTCTGTCCGTATTGTTGCAAAAGATGTTTGCAAAGGCCGAAGACGGGGTATGGCATTGAAGGCAGAGAACCGTATTCGCTCACACTTTTGTTGGACAACCCTACCAACCCTAGTTGCCACAAGCCGTCATCAGAATCTCTTTTCCTTACAGACGCTCTCGGCGGGAGACTTTGATCATATCCGTGGAGTGCCGCTGGGAAGGTAGTCGTATTTAACACCTTTTGCAGTCAGATATATCTCAACGCGTTCAGCGTAGGGTGACGCGACTTACCAATCTGTTAATATTAGCGTCATATACAAGAGAAGCACCCTCGACAACACCCATCTGGAGAAACGGTCAGCAAGACAAATCAAATTTTGCCAGAGACAGAGGAAGAACCCGCTTACTGAGCCAACCGCCGCAGACAGCATGTAAAGGATAATCGCCCAGCTTCATTGTGGCTTGATGCGTCTGAGGGAATTCTCTGGTAGCAGCATGGCTTACACGAGAGATATATAATTATTGAACTGTCCTGCAGTAACCATTATCCCGGAAGACCGTTGTTATTAGAGCCTAGCAAAACTTACCTATCGTTCAGTTTCAACAGGCCCGGACTAGCCCCGTTGACAATACCCAGGGTCCCCAACAGGCTTTTTCCTGAGGGTAATCAGTGGTCGGGTTAATATCAGGATGGCCAAGGAAGTGCTTTGCTATACAATGTCCGCAAAAAATGTCCCCTATTGCTCACGGGCTCCGTTATTGGCTGGACGCTTTTTCATCTTGGCATTAAGTGGTTACTAAGTTGAGCGTAGTTTAAGGAAACACGGAACGGTTGACCATCTGCTAGACCCACCAAGCTATACAATATATGTGGCGGGTCAATTGGTTCAACCACAGCATTGTCTGGCAGTTGCGCACCAATCAGTTTATGATACATCAGATGCCAATAAAACCGCTTAATGTATAACATACATGTGCTTATTCCCGGTCACTGCACGTCAGTCCTCCATTGCGTGTTATTGGGATCAAATCTACTGCTTTCTAAGAAAAGTGGGTCTCAGAGGGCCAGGCTTCCTGGACATAGTTTGTTGCACGAGTCCAGTCCTGATCACTTTAACATAGTGATGCATTGTGCCAGTCGTGAAGGATGCTGCTGTCCACCTGAGGATCCGCACCTACTAAGGGACTGTTGTTGAATTTTTTTAGATGTTGCTACGACGCAGTTCCTTCCCATTTGCTCATTCAGCTTCATACGGTAGAGCTGGCCGTCAGTACCCTTGCTCGAGGCGATGGTGCTAGGAGAGACCTCCTCTCATCATGCTGATAGGAACCATTTAAAAAGTGCCGCCTTTGTCAAGCTTCCCGGACCGAGATACCTAAATCTCCATATTACACTCTATGAATACCACTACCTGAATCTGTCCGCTGACCTAGACCCTTTCTCCAAAATCTCTTCGTCCTCATGTCATAGTTCAAATGCCGGCGAGATGTCAAGAATGGTTCCGCTGTTTCCACCGACCTAGACAAATTTCTCAAAAATCTCTCCCTGCTCGTGTATGAGTTTAAATGTCGTCGAGCTATGAAGGCGATGGCCGGCATAGTCATGGAATATTTATTAATTAACGGGCAATCAATTAGTGAAATTTGGTATGTATTGCTACCTTATATTATAATGGAAATAGCGCCTTCGGAAAGTACTCAAAAGAATATTTTGATTCTTTGTATCGACATCTTAAGGAGAAACGTCCTCATTTGTTGGCGGCGCTGACAAGTTGCGTGGACATAGAGGATGTCCTGGAAATCGGCCGTATCCCGATGGCGCGGGCATCGGCGAATTCGTTGAAAGAATGAAAGAAGCCTTGGCAGCAGACCGGGAAGAAGCCGCTCAGGACAACTGTATTTGGGCTTCAATGGAATGGAGATGGCAAGAGTACGCAAATCGAGCCCAGTAATCAGGGAGAAATGGGAAAAAGCAGCGCCTAACGGCACGGCTGGGAATCAATGGGTGCAAAATTACGGCGAATCTGGATTTGTGCCAATGCGTTGGCAAAAGATCTATAGTGCATATGCCATGTGCCACTGACGAAAGGTAAAGGACGGCCCTTTATAATGCAACTGTACTATACTTGATTCATCAAATTCATTTTCCGGCCATCCTATTACAGTGACCTCTGATGGCAGGGAAGCTGCTGCAGGCTCACTTTTTCGATACCTAGCATTTCCCTCCCACGATCATTCTCGGTAGACCTTGTTTGTTAATGTGAGGATAATCTTTGATCATACCAGTGTCAGGAAATGGTAGTGGAACAGCGTGCTGAGGTCAATGTCCTACTGGCATCATTGTTCTGAACTGTTCACTTTGAACTGCTCTTTTAGAAGTATCATTCTTAGACATCAAGGATATTAGATCCACACTGTCAACAGAAAGAATAAATGCTCGGATGCACCACAAAGAGTAGGATCAAACAATATGCAGCATGTCGTTTCTCAGCCCTCATTAACCCAAGAGATTGTTATCTGGTGCAGATAAAACCTCCGTCTATCACTCAAGTCATATTTACGTTATGCTAGAATAACATGTGAAGCATACATAGTGACACTTTTAAGTAACGTCTGTTTAACGGCAGCCGGAGACATTAGACCAGAACTTTGCTGAAGTATCTGTCCAGACTTAATGACAATTTGGAGCTACTAGCGACAGAGACAAATCGTCACACTATCTAAGATTAAACCCTTCAAATGTCTGCTATAATCATGTAAAACTCCTGTTATCGTGTGCAAGTCCTACCTAAAGCTAGGTTAGTACTCGAAGGGAGCCGACCGAGGGGTGAAGCCGCGACGGAAATGGCGCGGGAAGCTCCCTCATCTGCAGAGTAGCCATAGTAGACAGTCTAGTAGCATATTGAATACACTGATTTATGCATGGTTTTCAACCTGCTCTATTTTGCATGCTAGAGTCCACAAGTTCGTGCTACCTACTGCTCCCTCCGCTATTTCAAAATTGGCGCGGTAGTGGGTTTTTAACAATATATAATGACCATCAAGCCAGATTCAAGAGGAAATGACCATTCTCTCTGGATCAGGTTCAAGTGACCTATCATGGTTAGATTCTCACCGCAATGATCATCATGGGAAGATTCTTAAAAGTTATAATGCGTGAGTAGCCCTTGCATGTTTATATAGGAGTTGCACTAATGAGCACAGCCTGGCACCATAGGGCTAAATTAAAAAGCCGTGAGAAGTGAGTTACTCAGAAAGATCCTCCCAAAAAAAATTCCCTGCTGTAGGAGTCAGAATAAAGTGCTCCCAGAACTTTTAAATGGATCTGCCCCCCAGAACCCTATAGTCAGATGTAGACCAGAAGATTTTCTATCTAGATTGGGCACTGAGGCCGCAATGGGAGGTAGTAATTGATGGGGTTCTGACCAGACGTGGTTTCGAGCATATCTATATCCATAAAAAGACAGGAGGGTTGTATGAGGATGTTGATTTGATTCAGCATCGAGGGTATTGGGAAGACATAACTGAGGACATGAGATCCCAGCCATGGCGCAATTTTACTAGCCAATTCCTCCCATCTGGACGTGCGTTCCTATGGTGAGCATCTAAGTACTATGTACCTTGTTTATATTTAATGTTCAACATACATGTGATCTTTCTCAGTTCAAATAAAGTTTAGCTTAACAACTACCCTATTACATCCTGAATAGGATTCTGCTAGCTCCTTCTGTTGTGATCAAGGGGAAGATCTTTGCCTCTTAACGAGCATTTTTCGTGCAAGCTGAATCCAGTGGAACTTCCTTGTGGATAGGTTTTCGCATGCTACTTCCTTTTTAGTTTAGAGCCGGTGAAAGTTTGAATTCAGTAAGATATTAAGGTATGTTGTGACTATAACATCATTGGAGCTTGACTTACTGGCTGTTCTAAATATGTGTAAGCTGGCGAGGGGCAGTAGAACTACGCCCTTCTTACCTGTTTCGCTATAAGGAGCTAACCATTGTGGTCAAGTCGATCTCTTCCGGCGACATTGTTAGCCACCCACACACGTCTTGCTACCAGGACAGTCATTTACAAACCTCAAAGTACTGTCTACTTTCTTTCTTGGCTACTGTCCATCAATGCAGTTGACCAAGTTCCAGCCAAGGCCTATTATTTGGCAATCTTCTTGTGGGTTTCACTATTGAATTATGTGCTCTTCGGAGTTCTGTCGAGAGCGGCCCTCTAATGATGTCCATAAATAATAACAGTGAGATAGCTTGGCCTTTTAGACTACTGAGCAAGGTCTGCGGCGAGTTGTCAAAGTTGCATTGTTAAGACACGTATCATCCATCTAAGCTTCAGTCGCTCGTTATGGGGTATTGCCCCCAAAACCCATTTCACATATAACACTTTCAATCGGGAACAGCCAGGGAATACATCGTGTAGCAGCGCATTGACTGCGAAATGTTATGAACCACTTAATCCTGCGCACTAGATTAAGGTTCACTTCTTCCAAAGTGCATAATACTTGGTAAACCTTTCAGATGTTAGCGGCTACGCTCCGAACGGCAATAGTGACAATGATCCTCGGGTCGGCAACATCCGCTGGGATGAAGATATTTCATTATGGCACGAAAAGAAGACACCTTGATAAAAGATCTACGGTGGAATCCCAGCACTGAAATGATTGCGTGACTAGGTGACTACATTACCAATGACTGTTTTTTAAACAAATAGGCATCAAGAGCAGCCTGAATAACAAAGTGGTGGTTCTTAATGATACTGCACTCTACACTTAATGCGTCAAATCATTTTCTGCCCATCTTACCATGCACAGCTCCATTTGTGATCCAATTTTCAAAGTAAGTCCCAAATTAACGAGCCCAGCTTTTGCATTTCTGCGGCCTTTGACTCTTTCTTGGCGCCTCACCACACCCGTGCGCAATTGTGCTACATATTGAGAAGGCAATAACCGCCCTCCGGGACCTCTTGGGAAGAGATCATAACCGTGATGAAGGTCCAATGTGAGCCAAACGATTCTGTAATTGGCGCCGCAGGATTTTCCCACTAACGCTCTTAGGGATGGTGTCGATGAATCGGATGCCACCACGCAGGCGCTTGTGTGGTGTAACCCGCTCATTAAGCCACGAATCAATGCGTCGAGCGACATCAGATAGGCATCGTGACTGGGCCGACTGCGTCAAAACGACAAACGCCACGGGCAACTCGGTCGCCTGATCCTCCGCCCACAGCGCTGTGACGGCGCAATCGGCAATGTCTGGATGCTGTAGGAGCATACCTTCGAGTTCGCTAGGAACGATCTGAAGGCCCTTGTACTTGATCATCTCTTTGATACGGCCTTGAATAGTCAGATATCCCTCGAGATCGATAGTTGCAATGTCGCCCGTCCGCAGCCATGTCACCCCGTCCGTATCCGCATGAAACAGGCCGCGCGTGGCCGCCTCGTTCCGATAATACCCTTTTGTCACATTGGGGCCCCGGCAGAGGATCTCGCCCGGCTGGAGCGTGCCGTTAGCGTCCACCTGCATCACGTCCTGCAGTGTCTTTGGGTCGACCAGGCGAAACTCCATGTTTGGCGCGATGCACCCGACAGTGTGACGCCGGTCAATACGGTCCGGAGGCACCCCAGTGGCTAAGGGGCTGGTCTCGGTCATACCCCAGGCCTGGTGACAGTGAACGGTCGTCCCATAGAGCGTGCGGAAACGCTCCTCCAGGGCACGGGCCAACTCCCTGCTCAACGGCGCTGCCGTAGAAAAGATTCTCTTTACGCTGCGAATGTTATACTTGGGAACAAGGGGGTGATTCACTAATAACATGGCAATAGGCGGTACTAGTGACAACTCGTCTGGTTGAAGCTGTTGAGCATTACGCAGGAACACATCTATGTCAAATCGTGGCAGGATGGCAGTGGTCGTCCCCCGCAGCATCCCGCCACAGACAACAGTGCTGATGCCGGAAATATGGCTGAAGGGCATAAATGCCACTCCCGTGGGACTGGGCGATATTCCCCGCAGGTATAGCGCACTCCACTGTTGTAAATTAGCGGTTATGTTGTGATGGGTGATGATTACCCCCTTGGTGGGCCCTGTCGTCCCCGAGGAAAAACAAATGAAAGCAGGGCGTTTGTCGAGCAAGGCCGGCGGGGTCATTAATAGATCCTGCGCCGGACTGCTTGCAACCAAGTCATTCACGGTGGGCATCCCACTCTCCCGTGGTGCATCCCCATCTGCCTGGATGACACACTGGACTGCAGTCCCTTTGATGGCCTCTTTCCCGGTGGGCATCAGGGATGAGTGAATAATGAGATACGTGGCCTGCGTAATCTGGAGCTGGTGTCGGACCTCATCAGGGACCAGGGAGGCATCAGAGGGCGCTACTGTGGCACCACAGCCTATGATAGCGTAGCAAATGATTGGGTACTCGATAGAGTTCGGACTCATTACGGACACGATGTCATCCGGCTGGATACCCAGATTCCGAAGGCCACAGGCCAAAGATCGTGTTCGGTGGAGAACATCTGCGTAGGTGTGGCTGCTTCCAGAAATCGCATCAATAAAGAGTGCCTTCTCCCTGGGGCTGTTGTATGGATTTGAGAAGAGAAAGGACACGAGATCCTCGTTGCGCAACTCCACGTCGGGAAGGGGTGAGCGGTAGATGATATTGGGCATACTTAGAGGACGGGCAGACCACCGGTCCGAGAGCAGCAGGCATGTACGGGTGTAGGATGATTAGTACCGGGGTTCTCGGTAGTTGTCTTGTATATCAATCATGAATATGTTACGCCTAGGGGATGACGTAACCTGAAGGGAAACAGTCGTTGACCTCATCCTATTCTCGCCCCATTCTTTACCGATATAAGGCGGATGTGGGTCATACCGTCGTTGTCAGGTTACAGGTCAGCAGCCCTCGTTCAAAAGGTCGGGCGCCCCGAAACTGGTCATGTGATGTACCTAGCGGTGCACATGCCCAATACCGCTTATGGTTTATATTACGAGGCTTCTAAACTTTTCAATACATGACATATTCTATACCCACTATCTTAAGCTACAAGTTTTAAGCATTTATAAATCATTTATTTACTACTGCTTAACTACTTGTTAACTGCTTACTATAATTTATAAATTTATATTTTATAACCTTATCTATCTTTCTAAGAGCTTGTTACGCCTGGGTATTCGGGCAAGAGCTCTAGTGTGTTAGCTGCCTTGCGTTGCGATACTACCTTACCTAGGTAGTGAATCTGAAGTGATTCCAAGTATGACCCTATCCAGGATCCAACAGTATGACCTAATCTGAGGTCTAACAATATATAACAATATTCTGCAAGTAACTTAAGTCCAAAAGGCCAGGCCTACTAAGTATATATACTTAGTAGTTAAGAAAGTATAAATAAGTTAATTACTAATATAATATTAAAGATATATTCTAAATAACAGTTAGAATTAATTATAAAGAACTAAGCTAAGTATATAAATAAGTATTTTTATATATTTCTATCTTTTATATTACTGCTATAATATATTTAGACTTGTTAGGCCCAGCCCACGAAACCCGGCCCAACCCGGCCCAACCCGGCCCAACCCGCCAAGTAATGGGCTGGGTTTGTGTATATGAAAGTCCATACCGGGCCGGGTTATTGACTATCCCAGCCTATAGGTCAACGGGTTAACCTGCAGGTTACCAAGATATAAAATATAGTAAATATATTATTTATCTACAGTGATATAAATAAATTACAGTATTAAGAGACTGTATTCTATCAAGAATATAAATCATTACTCTACTAGAAAAGGATCTATAGCTGTAGGCCCCCATGGGTGGTTCACATGTATATATTTTGACCTATAGGTGGTTTGCATACTATCTTGACCCGGCCCAAACCCAACAGGCTGGGTTGCAAAACCTGAAAAACCCGGCCCAACCCGCGGGCCTAACAAGTCTACTTAGGCCTGCAACATATGATAAAAATAGCATCTCAAGAATGAGATAGAAATGTATAGAAATGTATAGATCATATATAGAATGATTGGGATTGCATGATATATCATCACATGATGTTGGATCATGTGACCTCCAGTTCAACAATTACTTATATAAGTAAATATCTTTTAGTATTTTTTTTTTCTGATACTAGTATCTAGTCTCTTAATTATTATATTACTAGTTGTTGAACTGGAGATTACATGATCCAACATCATGTGATGATATATCATGCAATCTCGATTGTTCTATATATGTTCTATACATTTCTATCTCATTCTTGAGATGCTATTTTTATCATATGTTGCAGGCCTAAGGTCTACACCTATTCAACATAAATAGGCCTACATTTCCATCCATTCTACAGACCAGATTGATTTAGATTGATTCAGATTGATCAGATTGAAGCAGTTTAGTCAATCTCATTCTATTATTCTATAGTCATGCCTATCTAGTCAATTCATTCTATGGGTTTTACCCGATATCTATCTATCTATTATCTATCTTATCTCTTGATCAATCCCCTGATCACATGCCTAAGGATATCTAGGCTATCAATACCCTAGATTTCCAACAATTAATATATTATATTATTAGTAAAATATCTTAAGTTCTGGACTTTACAAGAATTGAGCTAAGAACTAGTTAATAACCAGTTATAAAATAGTTAAAAAGAGTTTATAAATTACTTTATATATCTAATATCAGACTGGGATTTCTTATCTGCTTAATAATTTATCCAATCCCTCTTAGTATTAACTCTGGTAGCTTATATAGAGGAGGAGAAGGATATTAATAAATCCTATATAATATAAAGATAACAAAAGGACAATATTAAATATTAACTGGCACTAGTGCAGTAAATATAATATTACACTTTATATATTCCAGTTTACCAGGTCCTTAAATATGATCAAAATCTATATATTTATAAATCACTTAGCAACTGCTTATCAAGCACTTGTTAAGTACTTACCACAATACACTTCTGTCTTGATATTAGAGGCTTAATCACTCTGTATTCTTCTTGAGATAATAAAAGCAATTTATTAAATAATTACTCCAAAAAGTCAAGATCAATAGAGATATGGCCTTTTACTGAGCTATAATAGTACTTTTATAGAAAGCTTGATAATATATTTATATTGTTAGGCGCACCTTACAGCGCCTGCGGGTGATATAGTAGCACGTGCGGGTCACGTGCTACCCGCTGCGGTAAAATCTTTACCGCACCCCAATGGCTTCAGAAACCAGTGATCAACCTCTGTATATGGTAGTAGATTATTCAATAGAAACCCAGTCCTCTGCTCCTGCTACCTGCAGTGCTGTAGCACGCTATTCCCCTACTATCTGTAGCTTCCTAAGCTGTAATTAACAATTTTGATCACTTCTTTAGGTTCTCTTATCTCTGAATAGCCTGCTATAGCACTGCAGATATGCAGAGCAGTAGCTCCTGCAGGAGACACTGGATTAAATATTTAAAGCCCCAGGGAACTGTATAACCCGATAATCTTAGAATTAATTCCTATAATAATAGCTGTAGCTATAATATCGCAACCCTATAAAAATATAACTGTACAAGCAGGATCAGGAAGTATCTCTTTATTAATAATAAGAACTCTAAGTCCTGCCCTAGAGAAAGAAGTGCAGCTTATAGAGCAAGAATACTAGTGGATTTAACTAGAGCTGCAGAAACAGGAACTTAACTGTCTGATTAAGTAAGAAAAGCAAAAGCTACAGAAAGTAATTAAATATATAGAGACAGAATTATTATATCCTGAACTAGAATTAAATAAAATAAGTAAAAATAATATAATATATATCTAGAAAATATAGATATCTTTTCTCTACAGGTCTTCTAGCTGACTAGCAATAAGCAGAGAATACTATAAAAAGAATATAAAAGAATATATTATATTTATAGTTTATATAAAGAATTACTTTATTATTAATTAATACTATTTTACTAATAATATAATAAAGATTATAGATAGTATCTTTTATCTATCAGTAAATCTTATTTACCTGTAGAATTAATATACTAATAAACAAGAATATAACTCTACTTAAGATAAATTCTATAACTTTTTTCTATAGTAGTTAAATAACCCTGTTAATCTATAGCAGAATATAAACCAGAAATACTATAATATAAAATAATAATCTTATTAAACTATATAGAAATTTACTATATTTATTATATAATAGAAAGCACAACTTCTAGAACCTTATACTAAACTATAATAAAAGAACTATCTTTAGATATAAGTTCTAGAAAAGCTATAGTAAGAATTACTAAAATATCTAAATAAATCTAATAAATATAAAAACTTTATAATATATCTCTAAACTATTAAGGATAGCCTATTATATTATAGAATAAATCAAGAAAAATAGCATGCTAACTAATATATATTAATATTATTATTTCTATAAAAGAAATAAAATCTTAGAAAGAGATTATTATTTAATAGGACTTTATTACTAAATCTGAACTATAACCTATAGAAATAAAAGTCTAATATAAATAATAGAATAAATTATAGAAATAATAAGAGTAGCCTACTAGATAAATACTATTATTATAGATATTTTAGATACTGAAGTAGAGATTACTGTATGACTAGATCTAAATTAATAATAACTGTAACTAATATATTAAAAAACTAGATATCCAAGACTATAATATAGCTATAGTTCTAGAGATTAAGACTAATTAAAAATTAAATAACTTAATAAATATATAGATAAAGCTATATATACCAGTAGACTAAAAAGAAATTAAAGTATTAATTAATAGTAGAGTTTAAGTAGTTCTAATAAACCAGATATAGATAAAAGAAAACTTATCTATAATATAGAAAATATCTAGAAAGATTATAGCACTAGACAGGTATAAGATTCCCTTATATAGTAGATACTAGATTACTATAGATATAGAAAATTGCCAGAATATCAGATAGGAGATAGTTTTTATTATAGATATAGTAAATATAGAGAACTATAATATTATTCTTAGCTATCTATAGCTGTAAAAAGTAAATTTCTTGATTAACTGGTAAGTCTATAACTTTATTTATAGAAGTAGCTACAGCAGTGATTCTATATCTATAGTTTTAAGTATAGAGATAGTCTAAGTAGTAGAGAAAGGTCTTCCTGTCTATATAGCCTATATAAATATCTATAAAGATAAGATTATAATATAGACTGCTAATATAGTAGCAGTAACTAAAGAAGTAGAGCTAGAGATATTAAAAGAATATCTAGAATTTTAAGAAGTCTTCTCTAAAAAAGAAATAGAAAAACTATCTCTATATATAGAATATAATTATATAATTAAATTAATTTCTAGAAAATAGTTACTGTACTAGCTAATTTATTCTCTCTCTAAAAAAAAGCTTAAAGTACTCTAAGAATATATTACTACTATATTTAAAAAAGAATAGATAAAATCCTTAAAAAGTCTAGTAGAGATATTTATTATATTTATACTAAAGAAAGATAGTAGTCTATAGCTATATATAGATTACTATAAATTAAATAAAATTATAATCAAGAACTGCTATCCATTACTGCTAATTAATAAGATAATAGATTATCTAGTAGAAGCAATAATTTATACTAAGTTAGATCTATAAGATATATATTATTATATTTATATTAAGACAGAAAATAAATAGAAAACTATTTTCTATATTTATTATAGCTATTTTAAATATTAGATAATATCTTTTAATCTAGCTAATATACCTGTAATATTTTAAATATATATTAATAAGATTCTTAGTAATCTACTTAATATATACTATATAGTCTATCTAGATAATATCCTTATCTATTTAATATCAGAAGTTCAGTATATATAATATATATAGGTAGTTCTGGAATAACTATAGCAGTATCAGTTATATACTAAACTAAGCAAGTATAAGTTCTATATTATATATATAAGCTATCTAGGATTCATTATTATACTGTAGGATATTAAAATAAAGCCTAAGCAAATAGAAACTATAGACTTATAGCCTAAGTCTACTATAGTACAGGAGTAGACTTGTTAGGCCCGCGGGTTGGGCCGGGTTTTTCAGGTTTTGCAACCCAGCCTGTTGGGTTTGGGCCGGGTCAAGATAGTATGTAAACCACCCATGGGTCAAAATATATATATGTGAACCACCCGCGGGGGCCCACGGCTGTAGATCCTTTCCTAGTAGAGCAATGATTTACATTCTTGATAGAATACAGTCTCTTAATACTGTAATTTATTTATATTACTGTAGGTAAATAATATATTTACTGTATTTTATATCTTGGCAACCCGCAGGTTAACCCGTTGACCCATGGGCTGGGGTAGTCAATAACCTGGCCCAGTATGGACTTTTGTATACACAAACCCAGCCCATTACTTGGCGGGTTGGGCCGGGTTGGGCCGGGTTTCGTGGGCTGGGCCTAACAAGTCTATGTAACAGGAGATTCTAATATTTACTGGCTTTATAAACTTTTACTGTAGATTTATTAAGGAATACTTATATATAGTACTATCTCTAACAGATCTTATAAGAGATCTAGAAAGCAGAAAGAAAGCTAAAAATAAGCTATATAAATCTATAAAAGATAAAAAAAGTCTCTATTAATAAAAGTATAACTTTCTAAATAAGAAAATTAAGCTTCTATTAAAAATAAAAGAAATATTTAAGAAATTAAAAGAGATCTTTAAGAAAATACTAGTTTTTAAATATTTTAATCCTATACTATAGATTATATTAGAAATAGATATATCTAACTTTACTATAAGTATAATAATCTTTTAATTATATAGTAATAGAACATAGTATCTTATTATTTTCTATTCTAGAAAAATAATAGATATAGAATATAGATATAGAGTATATAATAAGAAGCTTCTTATAATTATTAAGATATTTAAAATATAGCAGTACTATCTAAAAGAAAATAGATATTCTATTATTATTAAGTTTAACTATACTAATCTCAGTAACTTTATATAGCTATTACTAAAGTAATTAAATAGATATTAGACTTATTAGATAGAGCTACTTAATATATTTAATTTTAAAATAAAGTACTATTCAGGAAATAAAAATCCTGTAGATATATCTAGTTAAAGATCTGACTATATATTTACTGAAGAAGAAATTAATCTATAGTTAATATTACTAACTTTATAGATAAAGCTACAGCAGATAATAGAAAAGACCATAAATTAAAAAAATATATTTAATAGAAAAAGTCCTGTATTCTAAATAAAATAGATAAAAAAATACTAAAGTAAAAGAGAAAATACTTAAAAGTAATAAATTCCTATAAAAAATTAAAATATACTTATAGATAAGAATTGCGCTGCTAGTATTACTAGTATTCTAGACTACTAAATACTATAGATTATAATTACTAAAGTAATTAAATCTAAATTAGTATACTTTAATTTTATAGAATTAATAATAAAGCTTATTTACTATATCTAATAGAAGAATATAAAAATAAAGAATCAATATCTATATATATAGTAAGAAAATTAGAGAAAGTAAGATAATTTATTCTGGAAAATAAATAAAGATAGACTTCTTAGATATAATAATACAGTTTATATATCTAAAATTAAAATAATAATTTAAGAAATTATAAGAATAAACTATAATCTATTATAGAAAGATTATACTAGC